>NC_082720.1:68353633-68653633 GCF_030144855.1 Hypanus sabinus | reverse complement strand
AAAGAGAGAGAGAACAATGCACAAGTGCAGACAACAGATCAATACGTAGTGCTAGGAGGGGCTGGGGTAACTGCTCTGAAAGAAATAGATCCATACGTTACCCTCAGGTTAAGATTCTAAATTGGTGGAAGGCCAATTTTGATGGTATCAGAAAGGATCTGTGAATTGTGGAATGGGACAGGTTATTTTATGGCAAAGATGTACTTGGTAAGTGGGAGGCCATCAGAAGTGAAATTTTGAGAGTACTGAGGCTGTATGACAGAATGAAAAGCAAGGATAACAGGCTAAGGAAACTTGGCTTTTGAGAAATATTGAGGCCCTGGTTAAGAAAAAGAAGTAGCTGTATAGCAGATATTGGCAGTTAGGAACAAATGAGAAATATAAGAAATGCAGGAGAACACTGAAGAAGGAAATCAGGAGGGCTAAAAGAAAGCATGAGGTTGCTCTAAGATACAAGGTGAAAGAGGATCCTAAGGGCTTCTACATATATAGTAAGGGCAAAGGGATAGCAAGGGACAAAACTGGTCCTCTAGAAGATCAAAATGGTAATCTATGCATGGAGCTGAAAGAGATGGGGGAGATCTTAAATGGATTTTTTTGCATCTGTATTTACACAGACATAGTCTATAGAAGTTAAGCAAAACAGCAGCGAGGTCATGGATCCTATACAGATTTCTGAGGAGGAGGTGTTTGCTGTCTTGAGGCAAATTAGGATGGATAATTCCCCAGGGCCTGACAAGATGTTCCCTTGGACCGTGGGGGAGGTTCACTCAGAAATTGAAGGGGCTTTAAGCAGAGATACTTAATACATCCTTTGCCTTAGGTGAGGTGCTGGAGCACTGGAAAATAACTAATATTGTTCTGTTGCTTAAGAAAGACTCTAAGAATAATCCAGGCTGTTGAGTATGACATCAGCTGTGGGAATGTTTTTGGAAGGTATCCTAAAGGACCAGATGGATAAGTATGTGGATAGACAGGGACTCGTTAGAGATAGTCAACATAGCTTTGTCCAACCAATCTTAAAGAGTTTTTCAAGGAAAATTGATGAAGACAAGTCGGTGGATTTTATCTACATGGATTTAGCCAGGTCTTTGACAAGGTCCCCATGGGAGGTTGATCAAGAAAGTTCAGTCACTCAGTGTTCAAGATGAGGTGGTAAATTGGATTAAACATTGGCTTCGTGGGAGATGCCAGAGAATGGTAGCAGATAGTTGTCTCTCTGACTGGAGATTGGTGACTAGTGGAGTGCCACATGGATGGGTGCTGGCTCTGTAGTTGTTTGTTTATATCAATAATCTAGATGACAAGATGGATCAACAGATTTGTGGATGACACCAAGATTGGGGTGCAGTGGACAGCAGAGAAGACTATCAAAGCTTGCGGTGGAATCTGGACCAGCTGGAAAAATGGGCTGAAAAATGGCAGATGCTATTTAATGCAGACGTGCATGAGGTATTGCATTTTGGAAGGACCAACTAGGGTAGGGTAGTGAACAATAGGGCACTGAGGAATGTGGTAGAAAAGAGGGATCTGGGAATGCAGATCTATAATTCCTTCAACATGGCATCACAGGTAGATAGGGTTATAAAGAAAGCCTTTGGCACATTGGTCTTCATAATTCAATTATTGAGTACAGCAGCTAGGATGTTATGTTGAAATTGAATAAGCCATTGGTGAGGTCTAATTTGGAGTATTTGTGCAGTGTTGGTCATTTATCTACAGGGAAGATGTAAATAAAATTGAAAGAGTGCAGAGAAAATTCACAGTTATATTTCTGTGACTTGAGGACCTGAGTCCTAGGGGAAGTTTGAACAGATTAGGACTTTATTCCCTAGAATTTAGAAGACTGGGGGGAGTTTCAGCAAAGCAGTTGATAAGGTACCCCATGCAAGGCTTATTGAAAAAGTAAGGTGGCATGGGATCTAAGGGGACATTGCTTTGTGGATCCAGAACTGGCTTGCCTACAGAAGGCAAAGAGTGGTTGTAAACGGGTCATATTCTGCGTGGAGGTCAGTGACCAGTGGTGTTCCTCAGGGATCTGTTCTGGGACCCCATCTCTTTGTGATTTTTATAAATGACCTGGATGAGGAATTGGAGGGATTGGTTAGTAAATTTGCTGATGACACAAAGGTTGGAGATGTTGTGGATAGTGAGGAGGACTGTCAAAGGTTACAGTGGGGCATTGATAGAATGCAAAACTGGGCTGAGAAGCAGCAGATGGAGTTCAACCCAGTTAAGTGTGAAGTGGTTCATTTTGGTAGGTCAAATATGATGGCAGAATGTAGTATTAATGGTAAGACTCTTGGCAGTGTGAAAGATTAGAGGAATCTTGGGGTCCGAGTCCATAGGACACTCAAAGCTGCTACACAAGTTGACTCTGTGGTTAAGAAGGCATACGGTGCATTGGCCTTCATCAATCATGGGATTGAGTTTAAGAGCCGAGAATTAATGTTGCAGCTATATAGGACCTTAGTCAGACCCCACTTGGAGTACTGTGCTCAATTCTGGTTGCCTCACTATAGGAAGGACGTGGAAACCGTAGAAAGGGTGCAGAGGAGATTTACAAGGATGTTGCCTGGATTGGAGAGCATGCCTTATGAGATTAGGTTTGGCCTTTTTTCCTTGGAGCGATGGAGGATGAGAGGTGACCTGATAGAGGTGTACAAGATAATGAGAGGCATTGATTGTGTGGATAGTCAGAGGCTTTTTCCAAGAGCTAAAATGGCTAGCACAAGAAGGGATAGTTTTAAGGTGCTTGGAAGTAGGTACAGAGGAGATGTCAGGGAAAAGTTTTTTACACAGAGAGTGGTGAGTGCGTGGAATGGGCTGCCGGCGGCGGTGGTGGAGGTGGAAACAATAGGGTCTTTTAAGAGACTCCTGGATGGATACATGGAGGTTAGAAAAATAGAGGGCTATGGATAACCCTAGGTAAGGGCATGTTCGGCACAGCTTTGTGGGCCAAAGGGCCTGTATTGTGCTGTAGGTTTTCTATGTTTCTATAATTTTATAGAAGTATACAAAATTATGAGGTAAATGCAAACACATTTTTCCACTGAGGTTGGGTGAGACTACAACTGGAGGTCATTGGTTAAGGTTAAAAAAGGAAATGTTTAAGGGGAACAAGAGGGAGAACTTCTTCACTCTGAGGGTGGTGGGAGTGTGCATTAATCTGCCTATGTAGAAATGGGTTTGATTTCAACGTTTAAGAGAAGGTTGGATAGGTACAAAGGAGGTGTATGGTCTGAGTGGCAGAGTGATGGTTCAGCACGGACAAGGTGGGTAGAGGGATCTGTTTCTGTGCTGTAGTGTTCTATAACTCCAGGACACTTTAAATCTCTGTTTCAATTTTTCATTTTTAAATTGTTCCTTAAAACTCATCGTTGTGACGACATTACAATTTTGAACAGTTGGTGTCAAATTTTGTTTGTTGTGAAGTTTCATGCGAAGTGTCTTGGAACTCGATGTGTTAGCAATTTATTCTCGGTGTAAATTGGTGTTGCTGTTGTGAATGGGAGAATTCTAACTATGTAACGATAGATTTTTTTTAAGATATCCGCATTTTATTTCTCTTCAAAATTCCATTTCAGAGTAAGTTGATTAACAAAAAAAAATCTGTTTTGAGTTATGAGAAGTATTACAGCCACACCCCAAACCATGTCGGTCAGATGCAATTTTATGGAGATATAAAGAATAGCTTTCACCGTAGAACAAAGAACAGAATAGAAAAGGCCCTTCAACCCACAATGTTGTGCTAAACCAATTAAACTGGTAATCAAATGGCCAACTAAACTAATCTCTTCAATCTATAAATGTCAGTTTCCCTCTATTTTCCTCACACTCACTTACCTATTTAAACATCATTTAAATGTCCCTGATATATCTGCCCCTTCCACCACCCAGACAGTGAATTCCAGGCATCCATCAGTCTGTGTAAAACAAACCTGCCCCTCACATCTCTTTGTTAATCACTATTAAATCACTACCTCAAAAGCAGTAGCTCAATAATTGTACTGTGCTGCAATCGTAAAATGTAATTTACCTGACCATGAATTAGCCCAGGGTTCGGCAACTATTTTGTCTCTGTGGGCCAGATTATGCTATAAAAAAACTTGAAATATGGGAATTATCCATTTAAATACATTAGTTATATTTTGCCTCAAATTAATGAATAACGCATGCTAGAAAATCATTTGTGCTTAACCAAGGATGCCAATTAGTAATCAAAGATCTCAGTTTAGTTGCAATTTATTTCAATCAAGGTATCTTTTGAATCAATTAAAAGGACATAAAGAATCTTTAATCATAAAACATATGAATATGATGATGCCTTGAATAGTGGTAAATTAAGTATAATAAAAAAAAATTAATGCAAACAGTTGATAAATCAATGTGAAACTTGATGATGTTTGTTGCTTGAAAGCCTCTCAATATTGGGTGTCAGACTTGTTGATGCCAAGAGTAAGAGATTATCCAGATGAGCATCAGTCAATCTTTTTCTCAAATGGTTCTTCGTGTGCTTCATTTTTGAAAATAATTGCTCACACAGATAAGTGCTGCCAAACAATGATCCCATCTTCTTTGCATGGCCACTAAGTTAGGATACTTCCCACTTGGATGAATATATTTTCTGTAGAAGTCAAGCACTTACACATATTCAGAATGAAATTTCGATCTCATCACACCGCATCTCAATCAATTCCATTTGAAAAATTTCTGATGCAGTGTCCACTTCCACATCAAATGGAGTAGCAAACAGCTTGAACTCAGTTGCATGCAAGCGAAAATCAGCAAAACGAGATAAAATGTCTTTCCTCAATTCTTGGACTATGTTCACAAAAATGCCTGGATCTTGTGCTTTACATTTTTGAAAAGTGGGAAAAAGTGCACAATTTCCTTTATGAAGATCATACCCACAATTGCAGCTTTCTTTCAAAGGCCACATTATGACCATACATCTCATATATCAGCTGATTTTTTTTCCTTGAAGTTGTAAATTCAAGTTATTTAAATGAGATCTAATGTCCACAAGAAATGCTAAGTTTGCAAGCCAGTCAGGATCACGAAAATGTGAAGAATCCTCATTTTTGCTTTTGGCACTCAGTGTCTACCTTCCTGCATTTTGCATTCACTGCCACTGGAACTTTTTTCTTTGATTTTATTTCGAAACGTGAGTTATTCAACAGGTATCATAGCACATGTAAATGTCTGAATATTTAGCGTGGATTTCTTGTTAAAACACAGTGATGCTGTTTCTGTTTACAAATTTGAATGATGCTCTGGATCCAAGTCTTCCTCTGGGTTGGAGAAAGGCAAACATCACCCCCCTCTTTAAAAAGGGTTCAACCACCAACCCAGCAGATTATTGTCCTGTTTCATTAACAAGCACTTGCTGCAAACTCTTGGAGCATACAATTGACAACAATCTGATGAGGCACCTTAGCAGATATAATATTCTTGCTGACAGCCAGCATGCTTTTAGGAAGCATAGATCATGCGAGTCTCAGCTTATCCTGACAACAAATAACCTGGCCAAAAACTTTGATAACAATGTCACCACTGATTTAGTAGTGCTCGACTTCTCTAAAGCATTCGATGTCATTCCCCACCAAAGATTAATTAGGAAGCTCCACTCCTATGGTGTTTGCTTTAATACTGAAAGATGGATTTCCAGTTTCTTGACAAAACATCTTCAGCGTGTGTGCATGAATGATAAAAGCTCTAAATGGCGTCCAGTATTAAGTGGTACACCCCAGGGCACCGTGCTGGGCCCACATTTGTTTTTACTTTACGTTAATGACATCCACGAAAACGTCACAAGCACCACTGGACTTTTTGCTGATGACTGTTTGATATACCATCCAATTAAGTCAGCTGATGATGAAGATGCTCCCCAAAAAGATCTTGATAGTATGGTTGAGCGGGGCATGCAGTTCAATCCTTCCAAATGTGAAACCATGAGTGTCACCAGGAAGAGAAAACCAGGTAAAACATCATATAAAATTCTGGGTGTTACAATAGACAATAGGTGCAGAAGTAGACCATTCGGCCCCTCGAGTCTGCACCGCTATTCTGAGATCATGGCTGATCATTCACTATCAATACCCAGTCCCTGCTTTGTTCCCATATCCCTTGATTCCCCTATCCATCAGATATCTGTCTAGCTCCTTCTTGAAAGCATCCAGAGAATTGGCCTCCACCATCTTCCGAGGCAGTGCATTCCACACCTCCACAATTCTCTGGGAGAAGAAGTTCTTCCTCAACTCTGTTTTAAATAACTGACCTCTTATTCTCAATCCATGCCCTCTTGAAGAAACCAAACAGATCAAGTATCTTGGTATCAAAATCCAGAATGGTCTGCGTTGGAATGGTCAGACGCATTGTGCAACAGTGAGTGCAACAGGGGTCCTAAATTTTCTGAGACTCAATTTCCATCATTGTTCAGCTTCCGTCAGGAGGAGGTTGTACCTCTCCCTTGTTAGGCCACATCTGGAATATGAGGCAGCTGCTGCGTGTGACCCATACAAAACAAAAACACTACTTCCATCGAGCGAGTCCAAAGACAGGCAGCCCGATTTGTCACAAATCCCTATGAGAGAGAAGCGCATGTTACCCAACTTTTGAATTCATTAATGTGGAACTCTCTCCAAGACAGACATGAAGCACACTGTTTGATCTGTTTTTACAAAATGTTAAATGGTCACTTTGCCATAGACTACCAATCCTACACCAAATCCAAACCTATTAGGATCAGACGAGGGCACTCATTTCAATTTGAAATACTAACTACCAAGTCAGATGTGTACAGCAATTCGTTCTTCCCCTGCAATTGTATTCATCCTACTATAGTCACACAATCAAACCCAATTAAATTTAAGACAGCGCTTCTTCAAAAATCTCCTTAAGTCCACCCTCCGCCACCTCCAGTTTAAATTCCATGCGGAATATTTTGGAGGACCAAGATCCCATCTGAAAACCTGCACTTGCATGGAGAGTATCTAATACATATTAATAAGGTAGTCTGCCTTCCCGTCATTTGTATATACCAGTATTTGGTTTGGAACAAAATGGAACCTAGGGCCAGTGTAACAAGACGCCATGCATGTCTATCAGTGTGGTTGAAACAGTCAGAATAAGGAAAATTCGCTCACGGGCCAGATAAGCATAATATCCCAATATTTGCTCACGGGCCGGTCAAAATACCACCACGGGCTGTAGGTTACCTACCCTGTGTTAGCCTATGATCTTTTTCTCAGAACCTTCTGCTTGCTGCTGCATGTAGGCATTGTTGAGAAACAAGAGAAAATCTGCAGATGCTGGAAATCCAAGCAACACACATAAAATGCCGGAGGAACTCAGCAGGCCAGGCAGAATCTATGGAAAAGAGTACAGCTGATGTTTTGGGCCAAGACTCTTCAGCAGGACTGGAGAAAAAAAGATGAGGAGTAAAGATAAAATTACTGAGAAGACAAGTGGACAGGCTGTAGAATAGCTACCAGAACTGGACCACGGATCTACACAGTGGATGTTGGAGATCAGACATGGAGACATCATGTGGACCAGATACTGGATGCTCAACCGAAGAATACACCTGAGTCGATTGCATCGAACAAGATGGACATGTTACAGTCACTGGACTTGCCTCTCAGTAATGATGTCACTGACAGCAACGTGACACCGGAAATGGAGAACGTTGTCTTTGACAAGACTCCTACCAAATGTGATGCCACTCCACAGGACCAGAGGCTGACAAGAACATTATCATTAACAGGACACCTACTAAACCTGATGCCACTCTGCAGGCCCAGAGGCTGACAAGAACATTATCATTAACAGGACACCTACTAAACCTGATGCCACTCCACAGGCCCAGAGGTGCTCTCCTGAAAGCACCACCCAAAAGCCTGAATCTTTAGATCTGTGAAGTTAGTTATGGACTGTTGTTGTGAAAGCATGATGATTTGGAATATGGGTTTATGAGAGGGATTCTGAATGTTTTGTACAAATAAAGTTCTATGGTGTATTAATCTAAAGGGGGAGTAGGTGTAATGAGTGGATCTATTTCTTTTAGAGCAATGACCTCCCCCCCCCCCCCCAGCACTATGTAATGATCAGTTGTCTGCGCATGTGCTGTTATCTGCACATACACTTTCCCATTCACCCTTTTTATAGAATGGGAGTCCCAGTCCTATGTGGAAATTTAAAATCACCTACTATCACAACCTTTAACGAGAGGGCATTATGAGAGTCTGTAAAATGCTATTGGAGTATTAAAGCAAAATCTTTATGCCATCTTAAAAATTTCTTCTCCCGACAGTTAATCTGATCAACCATTCTAGTTTGCCCATGTCCCCTCTATCTATTACCCCAGTCACTAAACTGCACTGTAAACACTTTTCTAATGTTGTTGCTGTTTTTGCAGGTCACAAAAACGCACCACAGCAAATTCCTAATACATATAAATAAAGTTGATCCTAGATCCTTAATCCTTGAAAAGATTTATGGAATTAATGTAAGATTAGTGTAAATGGGTGGTTTGTGGTCAGTACAGGATTTGTGGGCTGAAGGTCCTGCTACCATGCTGTATCCCTCAATGCCTTTAGACCTTAGTGGCAGGGGATCTGAAGGACAGCTATCGACAGTGGAGCGAAGGAATCAAAGAGGCTGGAGACAGGAACAAATATTTTTGATTTTTTTTTGTTTTACACTACTCCCACAAGTGAGACACCAGTCCCTAAAAGTAGGCAAAAGAGACTGCAGATTCTAGAATTTTCTTCCTTCCTTTCCTCCAACTACTCCATCTGCTCATCACTCTCTCATTCCTCCTTTTTATTTATTGAGATCCAAGCTGAATAGGCCCTTCCGGCCCTTCGATCCAGTGATCCCCCGACTTACTCCCAGCCTAAGGACAGTACAATTTTCAATGATCAGTTAACCTACCAACCGGAACGTCCTTGGACTGTGGGAGGAAACCAGAACACCTGAAGAAAACCCTCACGGTCACGGGGAGAACATATGGACTCCTCACAGGCAGCAGCAGGAATTGAACCCAGGTCGCTGGTCGCTGTAAAGCACTGTGCTAACCCTGATACTGCCATGCCACTTCGACTGATCACTCCCCAGCTGTTTCCATCTGTCTAGCCTACCTCCCTCACTTTATTCTTTGCTCCATCTTTCTCCTCTATCAGATTCCATCAACTTCGACCCTTTGTTGACCACCTGCTGCCTTCCAACTTCCGATGTTATTTCCACTCTCCCATTACCCCTCAGTCTTTGGATACACCAGCTCTTGTTTTAACCGCTTACTTTTTCCATATTGGCTATCTCCCCTCTATCACTCAGTCCAGATGAAGGGTCTCAAGCCAAAACTTCGATCACTACTTCCCTCCATCAGCGCCGGCTGACCCACCGAGTTCCTCCAGCATCACGTGTACTGTTCCCCATAAATAGCTTCTAGGTACAATGTTGCAGTTTGCCCAGGTTTAGAAAATAGAAGACCTCTTATTGATTAGGCTGCATTTACAATATGGTGTGCAATTCTTGTTGTTGCCTGTCGAGAAAAATATTGAGATATGGAGAGGGAGTTCATCAGGATGTTATCCGAATATTAGAATATAAAGAGAGGATGGGAAAACTGAGATTGTTTACTTTGCAATGTCAGAGGCTGAGGAGCAACCTGACTGAAATATATAAAATTACCAGAGCCGTACATAGGCTAGATAAACTTTTCCCCTCACCTTCAAGCAATGTGATCTATTGGTTGGCATTACCACCTAATGTCAATACAATGTCAAATATTAGAGTGCATACCTTGAAGGTGAGGAGAGAAAGTTTGCATGAGATTACTAGCCAAGTTCGTTAGACAGAGGTGCCCTGAATGCCCTGCCAGGGAATGTGGTGGAAGCAGAGGCAATTACAAAGTTTAGGGGGCATTTAGGCTGGTACGTGAATAGACAGATCAAGCAGTTGGGATTAGTTCGGCATCACGGTTGGCACGAGTATTGTGGGCCGAAGGGCCTGTTCCAGTACTGACTGCCCTATGCTTGTTGCTCAGTTACAGTTTTTATCCAGAGCCTCACAAATCCTCTTTTGAAAGTTAACAACTTCACACTAGTTCAACCAAATATGTTAGCCAGTGCATAACGAGGAAGTGAAACAGCTGTAATGGATTAATGATAAGTAATGACATTGAAAACAAGTTCATTCCCCATCCATTTTGCACTACCAGCATTGATCAAAGTCACCGCCGCATGTCTGTCACTTGCTCGACATCCTGTTTTCCTCTTTGCCTCTACCTGAGGAATCCCCAGGTCGAATGAAAGGGAAATTACTTATGCCGGCATTTAGCTGAGTTCGTTTCCCTTCTAGTCGGGGAAGGTGAGGGGTGGGAGAAGTTCCTGATAAAAGTGTATTAAAATCAGAATCAGTTTTATAATCATTGACATATGCTGTGAAATGTGTTATTTTGCAGCAGACATAAAAATATTATAGGTTACAATAATAAATAAATAGTGCAAAAGGAGAGCAAACTAGTGAGGTTGGGCTCATGGGTTCATTGTCCATTCAGAAATTCGATGGTGGAAGGGAAGAAGTTGTTTCTAAGTGTGTGTCTTCAGGCTCCTGCACTTTCTCTTTGATAGTACTGATGAGAAGAGGGCATGTACTGGATGGTGAGGGTCCGTATTGGTAACGCTGCTTTCTTGAGGCAATTTTTGAAGACATGCTCGTGCTGGAGCTGGCTTAGTCTCCAAGCCTCTGCAGCTTTTTCCGACCCTGTGCACTGGAGCCTCCATTCCAGGTGGTGATGCAACCAGTCAGAATGCTCTCCATGGCACACCCGTAGAAATTTGCTGACAGACCAAAACTCTTCAAACTCATGATTAACTATAGACATTGGCCTGACTTCTTCATGATTACATCAATGTGTTGGGCCCAGGATGGAACCTCTGAGATGTTGATACCCAGGAATTTGAAGCTGCTCACCCTTTCCACTGCTGGTCCCTTGGTGAGGACTGGTGTGTGTTCATTCAACTCCAACTTACTGAAGTAAACAATTTATTCTTAGTCTTACTGAAGTTCAGTACAAGGTTGTTGCAACAACAACCACATGTAATCAGTGGATCTATCACACTCTGCACACCTCCTCATACAAAATTATTGTAATCACTAATTTATTATAATTAAAAGGGTGACTCAGAAGCATAAACCTCACAGCACCAGCTGTAAGATCGGGGGTTCAATTCCCACCACTGTCAGTAAGGAGTTTGTACTTTTTCTCTGTGACTCTGTGTGCTTCCTCCAGGTCTCTAGTTTCCTCCCACATTCCAAAGACATGCAAGTTAGAGTTAGTAAGTTGTGGGCATGCTTCATTGGCGCTGGAAGTGTGGCGACACCTGTGGGTCGCCCTCAGCACATCCTTGATGCAAATGACAGATTTCACTGTATGTTTCCATGTTTCAATGAATGTGTGACAAATAAAACTAATCTTTCTAAAATCACGAGGGGCACTGATCAAGGAGAAACTTCTTTTCCTCCTTGCATAGGTTTCAGTACTTAAAAGAGCTAGGGTCAGTGTAAGGTGTACGATGTATAGAAGGGAATCTGAGGAGGATTGTTTGTTCAGCCAGAGGCAGGCGATGGAAGGGGCAGCTTTCACGATGTTCCAGAAGCATCTACAAGAGTTCTCAAGAAGGCAGCATCTCTTCTCAAAGATCCCTGCCATCGGTGCCATGTCATCTTCTTGTAGCAACCACTGGACAGGATGTACGGAAGGCTGAATTCCCACACCACTACGTTCAGGAATAGCGACTTCCCTTCAGCCATTTGGTTCTTGACCCGACCAGCACAAGCTCAGTATGGCAACACTACGACCACTTAGCTCTGCAGCAGGCTTTCATCTTCTTCTGTTCTAATTGTCTTCACTCTTGTATAATTTTACATAATTTCTATTCAAATTATTTTTTTGTGAGCATTATAACTCTAGTGCTATGTACCTTTGATGCTACTGTCAGTAAGTGTTTCATTGCAGGGGTGCATACAAGTTCAGAATAAATTCTATTGTCAAAGTACATACATGTCACCATATACAACCCTGAGATTCATTTTCATGTGCTTGTGCATTGTGTTTCTGGTTTAAGATGGCATTACTGAAGAGCAGTGACAACTTTCTGGCGGTTCACAAAGCTCCATGAACTTTGCTCTTCACTGCACCGAGGCCAAGGCTGTAGGCCTGCTGTGGGTTTCGTGCCTGTGGACTCACTTTCACCCTGAATGCTGTTCATTTCTTTCATTGTTTGCACAGTTTGTGTTTTTTTTTCTCTCTGCACATTGGGTGTTCGTTGGTCTTTTTAAAAATGGATTCTTTTGAGTTTCTTGTTTTGTGACTGTCTGTAAGGAGACAAATCTCAAGCTTGTATAATAGATACATACTTTGATAGTAAATGTACTTTGAACTTTGAATTTATGATAATAAACTTGAATTGACCAAGTGCTGGTAAAGGGGATTAGTATAGTCAGCATTTGATGGTTGTCATGGACACTGTGGGCCAAAGAACATGTTTTTGTGTTGTTTGGTTCCATTAACTTGCTTGTTCAGTTGCTATTTAATAAATGTGTAACGAACCACATAAATTATATTCTCTTCCTTTCGAAGAAATGGAACCAGCTTGTGATCAATCTGATACTGGAATAACCAATAATAGATTGTGCAGTTGTTCAATCAGGTCTTCATCTCCAATGCTTTACTTTGGATTGGTGAGGATTGAATGTTTAGCCAGGGTAAGGAACGTAGAAAAACATACAGAACAATACAGGCCCTTTGGCCCACAAAGTTGTGCTATCATATCAACAGGTCAGAATGGATCATTCCAGGACTTGGGTCACTGGTGGATACCCACTTCAAAAATTGTTGAGGAGAATTTGAACTTTAGGCTTTAAGCCCACGCTTTGTAGCGGAGGATTAGAGGTGGGTGGTAACAGAGACAGTGGGACCTAAAGCAACACTAAACACAGGGAGAGATTCAATTGCACAACTCTCTGGTGTGCAAGTAATTATAAGTAAGATGATGCTGGCTGGAAATTAAAAAAGCTAATCTCAGGAAGGGTTCAGGATAAAACCACAGGGAGTGTTATCATTAGGCAAACATTGCTTCAAGTTGGTTCCTACTGGCTAAGGTTCACTCTCCACCAATAGCAACAGTGTTCGTGGAAGAACAGCTTCACCAGTGCCACTCTGTAATGTTCATTGATAAAAAAATAAAAGTGCTATCTTGTCTCTCATCAGTTTATTGCTGACCGACAGACCATGATCGAGTACTTGATCACTGGAGGCCATTGGTAGATACATCGCTGTCAGATATTGTGGGGGGAGGCAGGGTCGCGCCACCCAACAACCCACCCATTTAACCCTAGCCTAATCACAGGACAATTTACAATGGCCAGTTAACCTGTTAATTTGGCAGATTAGCTTCATTTATCATACATGCATTTTAAAAATATCTCATATATCCTATTTTGGATCAGTGACCAAGACAGCCTGAGGCCTGTGCTGGGGGCAGCTTTCGACACCAACATAGCATTGCCACAACTCACTAACACTAGTCGTTCATCCTCAGAGTGTGGGAGGAGACAGAGTACCTGGAGGAAAGCCATGCAGTCACGGGAGAATATAAATTCCTCACAGACAGCCACGGGAATGGAATCCTGATTAGTTATCATGATCACCGGTGCTAACTGCTACACTACTACGCCACTCTCCAGCTGTGTACATTACTATCTGATCCTCATATGTCCCAGTAACAAGACGTCAGCTGCTCAGGCGCGCCTTCACCGAGTAAACTAGTTCTGAGCCAGGGCTTCTCATAATTTGTGAGGATATTGCATTTTATTCAAGAAAGTGTCACTGAAGCATGTTTTTCTGTCTCCCATGTGATGGAGTGCTTGCTTCAGGAGTCTGGTGTCAATCATGTAGATGGCGTGAACCACCCGGCTAAAGAGATGAAGACTACAGTCGCTCAAATAGAGGAGCAGATTATAATGTGATGGCAGTTTTAATGTGTGTCATACTGGAGGCAGGGTACTTTACCTCAGTGTCTGCCTTCACTGAGGAATGTCCCCCAAGTCACAGGATCTACAGAGGCCTGCCTGCAATGAGCTGCTGCACCCTGCACCAGCTTGCAGCTCAGAGTATTGTCCCAATTCACACTGTCCATTGCCTTATCAGTGATCTTATTAGAGCCATAGAGCACTACAGCACTCAAACAAGCCCTTCAGCCCATCTAGTCTTTGCTGAACTATTATTTGGCCCAGTCCCATCGACCTGCAACTGCCCTCTATAACTACCCATCCATGCACTCCTCCAAATCTCTTTTAAAAGCTGAGATCTAACCCACATCCATCACTTGCACTGGCAGATCATTTCACACTCTCACCACCCTCTGTGTGAAGACGTTCCCTCTCGGACGCCTCTTAAATATTTCACCTTTTGCCCTTATTCTAGTTCTAGTCTCAGCTACGTTGTTCCTTTCTATATTGTCCAAGCGCTGATGTTGTGTGACCGAGGCACATTGGTGAATGGCCTTTCTTTTCTGAATGCCCCATCCTCCAGTATGCTCTGTCAAAAGGCTTGGACACTAGTGCTGGCACCATCTGTGCTCTGTAACTCAATTACTGTGGTTGGAGTGGTCTCGATTCCAGAGTGGAGATTTTGAAGATTAAACAATTTCTTGATTATCCTGCACATTAACTACACAGCAGTTAATGAGCCTGTGGGAGGTGAGGTGATGACTACATGGAAAATTATGAAGAGAATTCATACGATACCAAGGTCTTCAGGATTACGTCCACAGTGAATCCCATGGGGAGGCTCACAACTTGTGTGCCCTCACTAAGCAGATTTAGAATGGTGATAACATTTTCAGAGTAATGACATTTGAGGGAACCCTCCATATTCCTCTCAGATGACAGTCAGAATGTTAACAAAGTGCCTGAACAATGGTTTATGCTGGTCACTGTGCTTAGTTCTGGAGTGATGAAGAGAAATGCACGGCCTTTGTGCCTCTTTAATGCACAAACTGCAGTGCGCCATTGGGAAGAGTTCCTTTGTCACAAGGGGGGTGGGGTGGGGATAATAGAGGAGGATCCTTATGGCATGGTAGACAGAAGAGAGGTTCGGTTGTAATTACTGCAATCAGATTCTTCTAATTTCTCAAAGGTATTCATCCCATCCCCCTACACATTTACCCGATTGGCACTTCTGAACCCAAAATCTGCCTCCACCCACAATGCCCCAACATGTTCCACTGCCTCCATCCCCACAGTCTTGAAAGGCCTGGATAGAGTGACGTGAGAGGATGCTTCCAGTAGTGGGGGAGTCTAGCACCAAAGGGCACAGCCTCAAAGATGTCCCTTTGGAACAAAGAATAGGAGGAAATGATGTAGCCAGAGGGTGGTCAACCTGTGGAATTCATTGCCACAGTCAGCTGTGGAGGTCAAGTTATTGGGTATATTTAAAGTAGAGGCTGATAGGCTTTTAATTAGTAAGAGCATCAAAGCTTACGGGGAGAAGACAAGAGAATGAGGATTTAAGGGATCAAATGTAGCTTGCACCCATGAGCTGATCAGGTCTATGGACATTGGCCTTCTCTCCCCTGTGCCTCCATCCTGAGCAACAAATCTTTGGCCACAAGAAATTTGAATGCCTCATTGAAAATTGCGTGTCTTCTACTGCTGCAATATTCTACAAAAATCTTTGGGGCACTTTAGTATATCTAGGATCATTCAAAGTTCAAAGTAATTTATTATCAAAATATGTGTAAATTATACAATCTTGAGTTTCATCTCCTTGCGGACAGCCACAAAGCAAGAAACCCAAAAGAATCCATTTAAAAAGACCAACAAACACCCAATGAGCAGAGAGAAAAAGAAACAAATCATGCAAACAGTTAAAGCAAGTAACACCATTCAGAACAAAAGTGACTCTATAGACAGAAAGCCCATGCAGCCAGAGCAGGCCCCCAGCCTCAGTCTCAGTTCATCACACAGTGAGCAAAGCATCGCGGAGCTGCTGGCCATGAGCTTGGCTCCAGGTAATGTGAGCTTGCCACATTACCACCCCAAGCTATAACAACCTGAAGGAACTTTAAGATTTGATAGAGGCATACAAAATTATCAGGTGTATAGATAGGGTAAAAGGAAAAGGGCTTTTTTCACTGAGGTTGAGTGAGACTAGAACTAGAAGAAGAAGAAGAAGAAGAATAGCCCTTAACACGGCAGTGGAGTTATCGGGCACCGTCTTTTGAGGGTGTTTCCGTAGCAAGCTATTCTTGTTTTTACAAGGCCGAGTTGCTAGCTCGACACTCAACCCGACTTGAATTCGAACTCGGGAACCTTTACTCTGGAGTCTGGCACTGAAATTATTGTGCCACCAAGCGAGACACTAGAACTAGAGGTCATGGGTTAAGGATGGAAGGTGAGAAGCTTAAGGGAAACATGAGGGGGCACTTCTTCACTCAAAGGGTGGTGAGAGTTCAAACGAGCTGCCAGCACAAGTGGTGGATGCAGGGTTGATTTCAACATTTAAGAGAAATTTAGATAGTTACATGGATGGGAGGGGTCTGGAGGGCTGTGGTCTGGGTACAGGTCGATGGGCTGAAGGGCCTGTTTCTGTGCTGTAGTGTTCTATGAGTCTATGACTCACAGACTCAAAGCCTGGAGCAGGCCCCCAGCCTCAGTACAGTGAAAAGCAGAGCAAAGGTCGTGGACAGAAGTGGCCCAACCCTTGCTTCAGTCCCGGTACCCTGCCTTTTCGATCCTTCCATTCTTCACTCTAGGACCTAGGCCCTGTCGCATTAATATGCTCTGGGCCTGGATCTCACCACCACTTTCTGGCCCATACTCGAATTTTTGGTTTGGATAGTATTGGAGTATAAAAGTTGAAATTGTTTGCTGTGTAACAAAAACTAATTAGTCAGCTTTGAAACTTGCTATTTGCTATGCATGTACCCAATTTAGTAGGAGAATGAAATCTTAAGAATGTAGAAGACAATGATGTGTTAATGAGAGGTAGCTAAGAGATGTAGATTAGAACATGATTAAGTCAATGGGTAGAAACAATAGTGGTGGATGTACATGTGATACGCAACTATAGACCGATTGGATATGCTAATGCAACTAAACCAGGAGATTGCTATAAAAAAATGCTATGTCCAAGGATCAGTGGGCAATCAGCGACTAGCTCAATGACTGTCTCAGCTTTGATTTGCAAATTAAAGTTTAACCCTTCTTGAAGAATCTTCTGCGTCTCCTGGTCATTTGTGGGGCACGAGAAACCACGACAATAGACGGGCTCGAAAACTCTTCCACTCAACTATTCTCCGCTTTGCTCGTTCCAACTTTTCTCCACTTCACTCGCTCCAGTTCCGTCTCCGATTCCAACTTTGTCTTGAACATACCTCAACCTCGCTCCAAAAACTTCTCCTTGAACATTTACATTTACATAATTTATTATTATATTGTAATTTGCCCTTTACTGTGCCTATTGTCTTGTTTATTAATTATTGTACTGTTTTGCACTGTTCTGTGCACTTTATGTAGTCCCGTGTAAGTCTGAAGTCTAATGTAGCTTTGTGTTGTTTCATGTAGCACCATGGTCCTGGAGGAACGTTGTTTCATTTTTACTGTGTACTGTACCAATAGTGACAATAAAAGCGACTTGACTTGACTTGACCTCACTCCAACTTTACATCACACACGTGTGTCTCAATGCTCAAGACAGCCTCACCTTCGCACACCTCTTCATTGTTTGCAGTGATCGTTTATCATAGTTTTTTTTTACAGATAATGTTTCTTTTACTTTCCTTTTTTGGATTGGCCATGTGCAGACAAAAATGAGCTTCAACAACAAGAGAATCGACATCAGGCTTGGCTCTGGCAGAGAACAACACCTTGGCCCCCTTCAGAATGCCGGGCACGGAGCACAACTCTGCTAACGAGGAAGAGGAGGATGACGAAGATGACAAGGTTAGTGAAGCGGTTTCTTCTCTAAATTGGATTTAAGAGGCAATACAATTTCCGCTGCCTGTAAGGAGTTTACACACTCTCCCGGAGACCACGTGCTCTGGTTCCTTCCACAGTTCAGAGTAGGTTAATTGGTCATTTTAAATTGTCCCATGATCATGCTGGGTGGCTTGGCCCAAAGGACCGGAAGGGATAGCTGCACTATATCTCAATCAATAAACAAGTAGCAATAAAGTGATGGATTACTTAATACAGCAAGGAATGAAGACATTCTTTGACTGTGGTGTTCAAAATTCTGATGCATTTATTAATTGAAACATCACAAGAGCTTAATACAACAGTTTTCATGCACCAGAGCATAGATATAAACCTGTGGTTCTGTCCTCAATTACACTCCTCAGACACAGAGTAAGGATGTTATTGAGAACATCAGCAGCAGGAGGTTGTGGGATTTGTGTGTATGAGTCAAAACCAGCTTTTACAACATTCAGTACCACAGTCAGAAGATGTGCCGGATGTGGAAGTCTTTTTTTTGACGTCCTATGTTATTATATCTGGAAAGATGTCACAACTCCAAAACCTAATTAAATTCACTTTGTCAAACTGGCCACATAGAATCAGAATCAGATTTAATATCACTGGCATATGTTGTGAAATTTGTTGTTTTGCAGCAGGATTACAGTGCAATACATTAAAATACTACAAATTACGATTTAAAAAAATTTATATACTATATATTATAATAAATTAAATAAATAGAGCAAAAGGAGAGCAAAAGTTGTGAAGTAGTTTTCATGGGTCAGTTCATTGTTTGTTCAGAAATCTGATGGGAGAGAAGTAGAAATTGTTCCAAAAACATTGAGTGCGTATCTTCAGCCTCCTCTGCCTTCTCCCTGATGGTAGTATGAAGAAGATAGCATGCTCTGGGTGATGAGGGTCCTTAATGAAAGATGCCACCTTTTTGAGCCATCACATTTTGAAGATAACCACAGTAGTGGGGAGGTTAGTGCCCACGATGGGGCTGGCTGAATTTGCAGCCCTCTGCAGCTTTCTCCGATGCTGTGCAGTTGTTCCCCCCACCATACCAGACAGTGCTGCAACCATTTAGAATGCTGCCCATGGTACCTCTGTAGATGCTGTGTTATTGAACACAACTGGGCCTGGGTTTGATTCCCTCTGTAACCGTTCCTTTAGAAAGGATGTGTGAACTTGTGACAAGTGGTGGTAGAGGCTTGGTGATGGCAGAGATTAAGTAACAGGGCTGTGACAATGGAATTCACTAATGGGACCTTGTGTGCATCAGGAGAACATGATGCCATTTCCCCTGATGGAAAAACCTCTGAAGATATTGTGTTTGCAGATGATGGGTACAAATGAACCTAATACGATTCTCTGACTATTTTCTTTACGAACAGCACAAATGTTTCCAAACTGGTTCCTCTGGGATCACATCTCTAATTGTCTTTGTACAGGGACCTTTGCCAAACCATTTCATGAGGCAATGGTGTGCTGGCGTTGGACAGGATCCAGAGTGGGTTGATGTGAATCATTCCCAGGAATGAAAGGAATAACTTATGAGGTGCATTTGATGGCTCTAGGCCTGTACTTGCTGGAGTTCAGAAGAATGGGGGGTGGGGGGGGGGGGAATCTTATTGAAACCTATCAAGTATTAAAAATGTAGATACAGTGGACATGGAGAGGATGTTTCCTAGTCCAGGACCAGAGGGCACAGCCTCAAAATAGAGGAATGCCAGTTTATAACAGAGATGAGGAGAATTTCTTTAGCCAGAGAATGGAATTTAGCTGGATCTGTCGGTTTATTGCCATGGACGGCTGTGAAGGCCGAGATATTGGGTAGATTTAAAATAGAGATTGATAGGCTCTTGATGAGTAAGAGTGCCAAAGTTTGTGGAGAGAAAGTAGGTAAACAAGGTTGAGAAGAATAATGAATCAGCCATGAAAGAATGGCGGGGCAGACTCATAGGCCTAAAAGGCCTTGTTGTGATTCTACATATGTCTTAAGATCTTATGGCAATTGAGAAGCAATCACATTGCTGGAGGCCTGGAATCTCATACATGGATAAGGATAGGAGATATCTTTCCCTAAAGGTAAACAAAATGAAGTTGTTCAACATTTCTGATACCAATTTGGTATTTCTAGTTTACTTAATTAATCATTTAAATTTTCATCTGCCAAGGAAGGTTTTGATATCTGCTTCTCTGATTTATTAGGCTAATGATATAATCACCATGTCACTGAAATCTGCAATTGTTACCTGTTTTGTTTCATATAATATACTAGAAAGCCATAAAGCCAAAGATTCTGAGAGGTGCTATAACTACAACAACATACAATTATATGCAGCCTTGAATAGTAAGGGGCGCAATACACTTCTCAAGTGTGAGCCCTTTGTCTAATTCATGTTCTTACTAAAGCACTCCTCAAGGTGCCTCACATGATGCTGCTAAACAAGATAAGAGCCCACAATATTACAGGAAAGATACAAGTGTGGACAGAAGGTTGGCTGACTGGCAGGAGGCAAAGAGTGGGAATAAAGGGGGCATGTTCTGGTTGGCTGCCAGAGACTAGTGGTTTTCCATAGGGAATGTTATGGAGTATCAGACAAAATTTGGTCAGAATCACATTTATTATAATTGATTTACTATATGTTGTGAAATTTGTTGTTTTGTGACAATACATTAAAAATTACTGTAAGAAATTGTGGTGAACTATGTGCCTGTCGGGACACGCCCCTGCTGACTGCTCCTGTGGCTCCTCCCACAGGCCCCTGTATAAAGGAGACCTGCGGCCTGAAGATCGGCCTCAGTCTCCAGGACCTTGTATGATAGACACTCACTCCTGGTTCCTTCTTCCAGTCAATAAAAGCCGATATCTCGCCTACGTCTCAGTGTGAGTTATTGATGGTGCATCAATTTTATTGACTGGAAGTTTTAAAACATGGAACCCGTTTTGCGTCCGGACCGGTAGGATTTGGACCCTCAAGACCCTGACGCGGCTCTCGCTTTTGAACACTGGCTTGCATGCTTCCAATCGTACTTGGCGGAGCTTCGTGCGACTGAACCCGCCGTTATGCACAGAATCCTACTCTCGAGGGTCTCCTCCAAAGTTTACTCCTTTATCCGGGACCTGCCGACCTACGAAGGGGCACTGGACGCCCTCAAACGACAGTATCTGCGGCCGGTGAACACCGTCTACGCAAGACATCGCTTAGCTACCCGGCAACAGCGGCCTGGCGAATCGTGCGCTGAGTTTCTCCGAGCACTACAGACACTAGTCCGAGCTTGTGACTGCAAGACGCTCACGGCAGAACAGCATGCGGAGCTGCTGGTGCGAGACGCCTTTGTGACGGGACTGAGGTCAGTGTACATGCGCCAGCGGCTGCTGGAGAACTCGGATCTTACCTTAAGCTCGGCGATAGAGAAGGCCAACGCTCTAGAAGCTGCGCGGCATAACGCCGACGCTGTCCAGTCGCGCGATTCCCCGCCGGTTTCGTGGACGCCTCAGACCCCGCCACCGCCGGCTCCCAGGAGCGAATTCACCAACGCCGCCGCCAGTCGCCATTCCACGAGCTCCCCGACCCAGACCACGGCTGTGGCCCGTAAGAAACTCGTGCTTTGTTATTTCTGTGGCCAAAAGAAACATCCTCGACAACGCTGTCCAGCGCGAGAAGCGACCTGCTCCAGCTGCGGAAAGCGGGGCCACTTCGCCAAGGTCTGTAAGTCTCAACCTCGAGCGGAGTGCAGCGCTGCGGGTGAAACGTGGGGGCCGCCATCTTGCATGCCGGGATGTGGGCGGCCATCTTTGTCGACGTCAGCACGCCCCGCCCCCGATCCTCGGACGCTGACCGGGTACCCCGGATGTGAGCGGCCATCTTTGTCGGCGTCAGCATGCCCCGCCCCCGACCCTCCGATGCTGACCGGGTACCCCGACGGCGATCCAACTCTGGCCACTGTGACTCTCGACCAAAGCGCCCCACACCAGCTTGCAAGATCCATGATGGACATCCAGGTGGAGGGGCATTGGACTGGATGCCTGTTTGACACGGGCAGCACTGGGAGTTTTATTCACCCGGACACAGTGCGACGCTGCGGACTTGCAACGCGGCCGGTCAGTCGGAGGTTCCATTTGGCCTCTGGGTCGCAGTCCGCAGACATCCGGGCGGGTTGTGTAGCGACTTTGGTGGTGCAAGGCACAGTATATCGGGACTTTGAACTGCTGGTCATGCCTAATCTGTGTGCACCTGTGCTATTGGGGCTGGACTTCCAGAGCCATCTCGAAAGTGTGACTATGGTATACGACGGGCCCCTCCCACCACTCACTGTCAAGAATCCTCAGTTTTGTGGGACTTCTTCACATACCCCGCTACTGACCACACACACACACGGACACACACGTCCCATCCAGAACCAGGCCAACAGCTGCGCTACCGACACTTGCAGCCTCTCCACTCTCAAGATCCCTCCCCCACCGCTGTTCGCCAACCTGACCCCCGACTGTAAACCTGTGGCAACCAAAAGCAGGAGGTACAGCGCGGGGGACCGGGCCTTCATTCAGTCGGAGGTGCAGCGGCTGCTCAGGGAGGGGATCATTGAGCCGAGCACAAGCCCTTGGAGGGCCCAGGTGGTTGTTGTTCGGACTGGGCAGAAAAATAGGATGGTGGTGGACTATAGTCAAACCATCAATAGGTTTACGCAGCTTGACGCATACCCCCTACCCCGCATCGCGGATATGGTCAACCAGATTGCTCAGTATAAGGTGTACTCGACAATAGATCTGAAATCCGCTTATCACCAGCTCCCCATCTGCCCAGAGGACCGCCCCTACACCGCCTTCGAGGCGGGCGGCCGGCTCTATCACTTCCTGCGCGTCCCTTTCGGTGTCACGAATGGTGTCTCTGTCTTCCAGAGGGAAATGGACCGGATGGTGGACCAGTACCAACTGCAGGCCACATTTCCCTATCTGGATAACATCACCATCTGTGGTCATGACAGGCCAGATCACGACGCCAACCTCCAACGGTTTCTCCAAGTGGCCGCAGCTCTGAACCTTACTTATAACAGGGACAAGTGTGTTTTTGGTACCACCCGCCTTGCTATACTTGGGTATGTCGTGGAAAACGGGGTTATTGGGCCTGATCCCGAACGTATGCGCCCCCTGTTAGTGCTCCCTCTTCCCACCACTCTCAAGGCCCTCAGACGGTGCCTGGGGTTTTTTTCCTATTACGCCCAATGGGTCCCCCATTACGCAGTCAAGGCTCGCCCCCTGGTCAAGTCTACCTCGTTTCCCCTCTCTGCTGAGGCCTGCGCGGCCTTCAACTGCATTAAAGCGGACATTGCCAAAGCTACGATGCATGCAGTGGACGAGACCGCTCCCTTCCAAGTGGAGTGTGATGCCTCCGATTTCGCTCTGGCTGCTACCCTTAATCAGGAAGGCAGACCAGTAGCATTCTTTTCTCGCACCCTCCAAGGCTCTGAAATTCGGCACTCCGCGGTGGAGAAAGAAGCCCAGGCCATAGTGGAGGCTGTTAGGCACTGGAGGCACTATCTTGCTGGCAAAAGATTCACTGTGCTGACCGACCAGCGCTCGGTTGCGTTCCTGTTCAGCAACCAACAGCGGGGCAAGATCAAAAATGATAAGATTTTGCGGTGGAGGATAGAACTCTCCACCTACACCTATGATATCCTGTACCGGCCTGGCAGACTCAATGAGCCCCCTGATGCCCTATCCCGGGGAACATGTGCTAGCACACAGCTCGACCAGCTGTACGCCCTTCATGCACAACTTTGCCATCCGGGGGTCACCCGATTTTACCATTTTGTGAAAGCTCGGAACCTGCCGTACTCCCTGGAGGACATCAGGACGATGACCAGGGACTGCCAAATTTGTGCCGAGTGCAAACCGCACTTCTACTGTCCTGACACGGCACAACTTGTCAAGGCCACCCGCCCTTTTGAACGCCTGAGTGTTGACTTTAAGGGCCCCCTTCCCTCCACTGACCGCAATGTCTATTTTCTCAGTGTTATTGACGAGTTCTCACGGTTCCCCTTTGCCATCCCCTGCCCCGACACCACTGCCACGTCCGTCATAAAAGCCCTGCGCCAGCTCTTCACTCTGTTCGGGTATCCCTGCTATATCCACAGTGATAGAGGGTCCTCCTTTATGAGTGAGGAGCTGCGCCAGTACTTGCTAGCTAGGGGCATTGCTACCAGTCGGACCACGAGTTATAATCCCCGGGGTAATGGCCAGGTAGAGCGGGAGAATGCCACAGTGTGGAAGGCCACACTTTTAGCCCTTAAGTCCAAAGGGTTGCCGGTCTCTCGATGGCAGGAGGTCCTCCCTGAGGCACTGCACTCTATCCGCTCTCTGTTATGTACGTCCACCAATGCCACCCCTCACGAACGCCTATTCTCTTTTCCCAGGAAGTCTGTCACTAGGACCACCCTACCAGTTTGGCTGACGTCCCCGGGGCCAGTGCTGCTCCGGAAACATGTGAGGAGCAATAAATACTCCCCGCTGGTGGAGAGGGTTCACCTTCTCCATGCGAACCCCCAGTATGCTTACGTGGTCTTACCTGATGGGCGGGAGGACACGGTCTCCATCCGCGACCTGGCACCCGCAGGTGCAGCAGACCACTACCCTGAAGGCTCTCCGGTAACTGTGAACCCTGCACCAGAGGTGACACCGTACTCACCAGGCCCTACACAGACTCCTCACGACACTTGTATACCGGGCGTTTCGTACGCATTTATACCAGGCGCCTCGCACATGCATGAGGGATCACCGGCGCCTAGTGGGCAAGAACACGCGCAACCCCCGTCCCCTGTGCAATCGCCAATGTTGCCGGCACCTATGCGGTCACAGCCGGTGCTACGTAGATCGCAGCGACAGATTCGACCGCCTGATCGGCTTGACTTGTAAGAACCTTCGCTACATGAGGACTTTTTCAAACGAAGGGGGGGTGAATGTGGTGAACTATGTGCCTGTCGGGACACGCCCCTGCTGACTGCTCCTGTGGCTCCTCCCACAGGCCCCTGTATAAAGGAGACCTGCGGCCTGAAGATCGGCCTCAGTCTCCAGGACCTTGTATGATAGACACTCACTCCTGGTTCCTTCTTCCAGTCAATAAAAGCCGATATCTCGCCTACGTCTCAGTGTGAGTTATTGATGGTGCATCAGAAATTACTATTAATATATATACTGTATATAAAATTACTATAAGATTGTAATATTTAAGAGAAGTTTGGATTGGTACATGGATGGGAGGGGTATGGAGGGCTATTGTCCAGGTGCAAGCCAATGGACTAACCAGATAACAGTTCAACATGGACTAGATGGGCCCAAGCACCTGTTTCAGTGCTGTAGTGAATTATGACTCTATTAGTCAGTGGCTATGATTCTAAGACACAATAAAATTAAATAAATTCTACAGAAGATAAATTGTGAGGTAATGTTCATGGGTTCATGGGCCATTCAAAAATCTGATGGGTCTGATAGCAGAGGGGGAGGAACTGTTTCTAAAATGTCGAGTGTGTGTTTTCAGCTTCCTGTATCTCTTCCCTGATAATAGAAATGAGAAGAGGGCATGTCCCAGATGGAGAGGGTCCCTTAAAGATCTCTGGCATTGAACTTAAACCTTGACTCTGAGGTAAGATTTTTACCAATAGCAGAACAGCTGACTTCCTGAGAACAGTGAGGCCACCGACATAAAAACACTTCATGTGTCCCTGGAGAAACATTCCAAGATTTGAAAAATAGTCGGCACTTGGTGACATTGGCACAAATTGTACTTCTTCCTTTGCCAGCAATTCTAAACTGAAGGTCAGATGCCCATGATTCTGACTTCCTGCCCTGTCGCTGGACTCAGTCCAGTTTTGAAGCACCTACGTCCTGATTGGACAGTTCAGGTGCACTTTTCCTCCAGTTCACTGAGCTAAGGAAGGCTGACATAGTTAATGCAATCCTATTCCTATTTGTTGCAATGGGATCTCTGAATATGAATGAAAGGTAAATGCCAGAAAGCGATTCATATTTTTATGTTATTCTAAAGTTTTAATTATTCTCTGGAACTCAAAGATTAGCTTTATTTAAGGAGAGAGGAAGGCAAAAGAAAGGAAATTATAGGCCAGTTGGCTTAATCTCAGTGGTTGGGAAAGTGTTGGAGTCTACTATTAAGGATGAGGTTTCGGGGTATTGGAAAGTAATGATAAAATAAGACAAAGTCAGCATGGTTTCTGTAAAGGGAAATCTTGACTGACAAATCTGTGAGTTCTTCGAGGAAGTAACAAGCAGGGCGGACAAAAGGGAGGCAGTGGATGTCATTTACTTGGGTTTTCAGAAGGCATTTGATAAAGTGCCACACATAAGGTTGCTTAACATGATAAAATCCTATGGTGTAACAGGAAAGATACGGGCATGGGTAGAACATTGACTGACAGGCAGGAGGCAGTGAGTGAGAATAAAAGGGGCCTTTGCTGGTCGGCTGCCAGTGACTAGTGATGTTCCTCAGGGGTCAGTATTAAAACTGCTACTTTTCACTTCGTTAGTGATTTAGATAATGGGATTGATGACTTTGTGGCAAAGTTTGCGAATGATACCATGATAGGTGGGGCAGCAGCTAGTGCTGAGGAAGCAATGCAACTGCAGAAGGACTTAGACAAATTGGAAGAATGGGCAAAAAAGTGGCCGATGGAATACAGTGTTGGAAAATGTATGGTAATGCATTTTGGTAAAAGGAACTAAAGTACAGGGTATTATCTAAATGGGGAGAATGTTCAAACATCAGCGGTGCAGAGGGAGTTAGAAATGCTTGTGCAAGACTCCCAGAAGGTTAATTCACAGGTTGGTCTGGTAAAGAAGACAAATGCAATGTTGGCATTTATTTCAAGGGTAATAGAAAATATAAACAAGGAGATAATGCTGAGACTTTATTAGACACTGGTCAGGCCACACTTAGGCTACATCCACACTACGCCAGATAAATCCGCAACCAAAGCTTTTTCTCTTCGTTTTTACCCTCCATACACACTAAAACGGCGTTTTCATCCCCCGAAACCAGAGCTTTTCAGAAATGCTTTCCAGGGTGTGTATTTTTGAAAACGCTGCTCGGGCAGATCAGTGTGGATGGGGTAACCGGAGACTTTTGAAAACGCTATCAGACGGCAGCGTGCTATTTCACTGTTTTCCTGAACGCAACCTAACAATTTCAGAACAGACGGCAAAGAGACTGAAGCCAGAAGAGCTCGAAATGTACTCACCAAATACTTTGACCCATAACTTACTGAATAAATAAGTATACTGTACTCACTTTGCCGTTTTCTGTCCTTGCTCGTATGAAGGTGGTTTACCTATTTATGCAAGTACTTCTCTGACAATAGGTGTGTAACAGCCTAATGTAACATTGTATGGAAATACAAGATAACACTGATGCAGACATGTTTTATACATTTAACAAGGTGCTTTATTAATGCAACAGAGTTATTCAGTTTTTCAATGTTCGTCGTCAGCCGGGTCAATCTGTCCGTGAACTCCCTGTCGGTTGCCGCCATACACTCCAGTATTTGTTTTCTTTTATTTTCAAGTTCTCCTGCGTGAGAGCCAACAGATGTCCATCGTTTTAAGATTTTCTAGTCTGTAACTACACAAACGCGCACTTTTACGTCGATTCAACACCAAACATGCCACTTGTTTTCTGTAGAAGTGTCCTGCGCATGCGCAGCAGGAGGAGATTCATCGAAATCTCCATTTCAGTGTGGATAGAGATATTTTCAAAAACACATAGTGTGGACGGCTATCATTTTTACGTGAAACCAGTGTTTTCAAAATTATCTGGTCCAGCAGATATGAGAACCATTTAGCAGTTTTGGGCCTGTACTCACTAGAATTTAGAAGAATGCGTGGGGAATCTCTTGAAACCTACCGAATTTTGGAAGGATTAGAGAAAGTGGGTGTAGAGAGGATGTTTCCTGTGGTGGGGTGTCCAGAATTAGAGGGCACAGCCTCAAAACTGAGGGTTGACCTGCTATAACATTGGTAAGGAGGAATTTTTTTTAGCCAGAGAGTAATGAATCTGTGGAATGCTCTTCCACAGGCAACAGTGGAGGCCAAGGCTGTGGGTATACATAAAGCGAAAATTGATAGTCAGGGCATCAAAGGATATGGTGAGAAGGCAGGTGTATGGGGTTGAGTGGGATTTGGAATCAGCCATGATGGAATGGCAGAGCAGGTTTGATGGGCTGAATGGCCTAATTCTACTCCTATGTCTTATGGTCTTATGGTAACATATACATCAAAGCATAGAGATTCTGATATATTATCACATGTACTCTGAAACATACAGTGAAATGCGTCACCTACATCAACTACTACACACCCAAAGATGTGCTGGTGGCAGCCAGCAAGCATTGCCACGTATTCTGGTGCCAACATACAGAACAACACACATAGCGAAGTTGGATCGACAAGCAACAGGGTCTGAGCAAGCGGCACCATGCTTCTGTCACCAACACACACAGTACTTTGCAAAGTGCTGAAGACCTTTCAACAGTACTGTATTTGTCAACATGGAGCAGAGAGCGAGTTTATAAATCCGGTGGGAGCAAAAGATGTTGGGAATGGCAAGCATGAAGGGCTGAGGGAAGGGTGTGGGGCAGGTGGCAGGGGTGGGGAGTGATACAGGTTCAGACACACCCAGTCTTGTGACCAGGCAAGACCATTTGATTCCAAACAATTGGTTTGTTGATCTTTGCAGAATGTCTCTCTGGAGCTTCCCGCTCCCTCCCTTCCCCTTCCCATTTTTCCCAACCATGATACCCCTTCCCTCTCTCAGACCAAATAGAGACCCATATCAGAATCAGGTTTATTATCACTCACATATGCCATGAAATTTGTCTTTTGCAGCAGTACAGTGCAAAACATAAAATTACTACAGTGCTGTGCAAAAGTCTTGGGCACCCTAGCTATATGTACTGTATGTGCCTAAGGTATTTGTAAAGTACTGTACGTGTTCACAAGTTATGAACCCTAATCCCATACATCTTTGGAATGTGGAAGGAAACCAGATCATCTGGATGAAACCCTTACGGTCACTAGGAGAACATACTGTACATTTTCCTTACGGAGAGCGCCAGGAATCAAACTGTGAATGCTGGCACTGTTAGGCGTTTTACTAGCCCCTAAGCTACTGTGCTGACCCTCTACCCTACTGCCACTGCAGCTTTTTGATGAGTTAAAGCAATTCTGGCTCTTTTAAATTGCTGTATTTTAAGTGAGTCCATTCACATAGCTTTCAAGTAGTCCCTGATCATCAGGAAGAGTTTGGAACTGTTGAAGAGCTTTTGACAGTAGCGAGCTGTCAAAAAGAGGCAGGACAGTGCAGAGTGGAACATCATGATCTGCCAGCCAAGCCCATGCACTGCTGCTGATCCCTCTGTTTAGGAGGACAACTGTGGTTTCCAGGATGACTGGTGCCACAGGGACACAAGAAGTTACTGCGACCACGGGAAATGCTCAGAGGTTAAGCATGGGCAGCAGGCCTGATTGAGGACAATCCAGCCCATTGTTACTCACAAGGTCATGCAGTTTGGCTCCATAAAAATCTCAGCAAGACAGGACACAATTATAGGGCAAGAAATACTTTCAGAGGCGACTAGAGACAAATCATATCAAATCTCCAGGAAAATGAGCTACCTCTTAAAAACTCTTATGGAGTTATGAACAGAAGGAATCAGGAAAATTAAGTGGAGTGCTTATGCAAGAAATGATTCTGAAGTCCATTAAGATTGCTAAAAACTTTGACCAAAGATTCAAAGTTAATTTCATTATCAAAGTATGTGTATGTTACCATATACTACCTTGAGATTCATTTCCTTGCTGGCATTTATAGAAAAATAAAGAAATACAACTGAATTTATGAAAAACTATACATAAACAAAGACTGACAAACATTCAGGAAAATTAGGAGCCATGCTTTAGGCAAACAATGATGACAGCAGCAGCAATGACTGCCTGTTATGTATCACACTCATTATATGAAGTAATTATGAACACTTACCTTATTAATCATGATGTTTGTGAAATAATCAGATGGCTTATATGTAGCTTTACTATGCAAAAGGGTAAGGGGAAAAAGCAGGAGAATGGAGCTATTTGGGTAATTGTGAAAGAGCTGGCATGCATACAATTAACTGGCTGTCCTCCTCTGCTGTGAGATCCTATTATTCCACCCTTATATTTAAATAGCCTAAAGAATGAGAGCTTGGCCATGTTTCAAGCCACAACAACCACACTTTAATATTTTCCCTCTGTTTTCTAACTTGTATAGCTTGAGAATGGCTTCTACTATGCAAGTAACTCTCAGCAAAACAATTTTTTCAGCTACTCGGAAGAAAAACTGACCAAAGTTATTCTGATTAGAGGAGTTAATTTAGCATAAAAATATTGCATCTGAATAAATAGTTATCAAGTGCACTAAATCAGAAATACATAGAAAGTAGTTAATTAAGAACATAAAGTATCTAATCAGTGTGGCCCTATCACAGCAGCATTTACAAACAACCACGCAAACTATACTCTCCTTCCTGAGTTTAAGGTACAGAACCAGCTGGGTACTGTTTGAGTTAGTTGCACTTTGTTATTTCACAAAATTTGTAACACCCTGCTGCCACCCAACACACAGGCACACTGTCATCCTACACTGGTCACTTTTCATCTCTTATCGCTGCTGTTTCACAAATTTGTACGAGTGCTTGTTTTATTAGAATAGAGTCAGTAACATTTTACTGTCTTGCATAACATGCATTTCGCATTTTTTGTCAACTTGTCGGCCTTCAGGCTGCTTCACTCAGGGACTTGTGCTAATGCGATTTTGTGACTGGATCAAAATTCTATGTACCGTGCACGACTACAGGATGGACTCCGCTTTGACCTTGGCCCCAGAGGAATGATGTTTCATTTAGCTGTATACATGTGTATGGTTGAATAATCATCAACTTGAACTTAGTTCTCAATAGTGGATCTTACACTTTTGTGGAGCGCTAGTGGATAGCAGGAGCAAGTCGGTTGCGGATTCCGTCTTCCGACTGACTGGTAAAAATATATTTCATTGGTAGAGTAAGCAAAGTCTTGAAGTTCTGAGTGTGCAATATGCAATGACATCTGGGTACAGTAGAACTTAGTGAGTGCTCTTGGTTCTGGAGTGGAGACTGCCACAGTCCGTCACCCTGTAGATTAAATTCACTCCAGTGGGGCGCCTGACAGAGCTGAGATGCAGGATTGTAGCGAGGAGGACATTGACAAGGAAACTGGAGTATTGACAAGACCTTGCTGGACCCCAGGGATTGGGTCAATGGTTGACCATTGCTTCGGACCCCAGTCTGTAGGTCAACACATATAGAATCTCTGAGGGCAACTTGATAAGGGATGTATTCTCTAAAATCCCTTTTGATGGATGTAGCAGAAGACTTTCATAACATAAAAAAGATCATAACAAACCTCCCTCAGTTTTTCATAGCTGCAGTCCATAATGCAGGCAAAAGAGCAACTGTTTTATGTCTGTCTGAGTGTGAAATACTGATATTTGTCCATGTAGGAGTATACTGTATATTGTCATTTCTTTAGGCTCATTATATACGTCTGCTGAGATCATGTCTGGTCTTTAATTACCCTAGACTTCCATGTTATCAGTCCAAATCTTTGCTTTCTTAATACCACAGCTCATAGGCTGTGAGCTATGGCCACCCCCTTTAGAAAAAGATCAGAGTTAATTACCTTCCACACCTAAATGTGTGTCTCTGCCTGCTCTGTAAGCAAGAATTGGAAAGACCAAATTTTTCATAACTTTTTATCCAATGCTAAAAAAAAATCAGAGTTAATCACCTTCCACACCTAAATGTGTGCCTGTGTCTGCTCTGTAAACAAGAATCAGGAAGGCCAAACTTTTTATAACTTCTTATCCGATGCTGGTAATTATGGAGTCATCACCAGTGCTTTACTTTTCTTGCCAATGATTGCTATTTTTAACCCCATTTCAGAAAAAAAACAGCTCCTTTGATAGATGCATCACACTTTTGTTGTCTTTAAAACTCAAACCTTTCTAAACTCATGTTGAAGTTTAGAAGAATGAGGGGGATCTCATTGAAACCTACCAAATATTGTAAAGGCTAGACAGAGTCTACATGGAGAGAATGTTTCTTTTAGTGGAAAGACTCAGACCAGGTGACACAACCTCAAAATACATGGACACCTGTTCAGACAGAGATAAGGAGGAATTTCTTTAGCCAGAGAGTGATGAACCTGTGGAATTAATTGCAACAAATGTCTGTGGAGGCTAAGCTATTGAGTATATTTAAAGCAGTGGATGATAGGTTCTTAATTAGTAAGGGTACCAAAGCTTATAGGGAGAAGGCAGGAGAATGGGATTGAGGGCATAATAAATCAGCCATGACTTGATGGACTGAATGGTCTATTTCTGCCCCTACTGTAATGTGCAAAAGTCTTATGCACATATATATAGCTATGGAATTTTGTAACATTATGTATAGCATTGTACTGTTGCTAATGTAAAAAAAAATTATGACTTACCTGAGTGATGATAAATCTGATTCTTATATGGGCTTCTATTGTGGAGTGAGATTGGGAAGGGGGCAGGGAACAGGGAATCATGGTTGGGAAAGGGGGAAGGAAGGGGGGTAGTGGGAAGCACCAGAGAGACATTCTGTAATTATCAAGCAACCTATTGCTTGGAATCAAATGACCTTTGCTGGTGTCTCAGGGTTGGGTGTGTCTGCATCCACGCCAAGGTTGTCCAGGCACTCCTTCTCTGCCGCCTGTCCCACACCTCTCCATCACTATTCCCAGCATCCTTTATCCCCACAAAGTACTGGAAGAACTCAGCAGGCCAAGCAGTCTCTTTGGAAAAGAGGTGACGTCGACTGTAATCTTTTCCGTTGATGCTGCCTGGCCAACTGAGCTCCCCCAGCATTTGGTGTGTGCTGCTTGGATTTCCAACGTCTGCAGATTTTTTCTTCTTTGTGATTATCCTTTGCTCCTGCAGGATTTACAAGCTTACTCTCCACTTCACGTTGACAAATACAGTACTGTGCGAAGTCTCAGGTACCCTAGCTATATACACTGTATGTGCTTAAGGCTTTTACACAGTACTGTATGTCCTATATTTTTATGGCCTTTTCTTCTTCTTCTTAAGCCTATCACCCCAGCTGGGGTATAGACCACCAGAGATATCTGTCCCGGGCTGAGAGTTGATTAGTGCTGTGGCTGCCCATCTCACCACATGACTTTGTACGTCTTCCGGGCGAAGATCCTTCCTCTTCCAGGGATGAGGTCTTTGGAATGTCTGCTGGCATTTCTGTAGCTCTGGGTTTTTATAGGATAGTGTTGAAGCCCCATGACTAACCCTCCTCCTTTCACAGGCGGGCTTTCACCCGTCTAGATGCATATTTATTTCTGCCTTGGGACTAGAGTTACATCAGTTGCTAGAAAACATCAGAACTTTATGAAGCAGGTTTCTTGCAGGTCGGTGGTGATTATTTAAAAAGAGAGCTTCGCAGGTGTTTGTCCACTGCACGGGGACTATCAGCGGCAACAGCAGAGCTCTGCGAACTAAGTAAAAGTCCAGGAGGGATAAGCGGAGCGGCCATTGTTGGGAGTAGGCCAGTGGTGAGAGTAGAAGTGACAGGCTTTGGCTCAAAAGAGGTGTAGACTCTGTGTAAAGCATCTGTTAAAGTTTCCTTTCTGTTTTTTTTCTCTCTTACTGTTCTATTTAAATGGCTGTGGTGTGTTCTGCATGCCAGATGTTGGAGAACTGGGAGACCCAGAGTCTCCGGGGGAACTATGAAGACCATGTTAGGGATCTGGAGCGGTAACTGGATGACTTTTGGCTTGTACGGGAGAGTGAGGAGATAATTGATCAAAGCTATAGGGAAGTAGTCACCCCAGAGTTGAATGAGGTGAGTAGCTGGATGACTGTTAGGAGAAATAGAAATAGGCAGTTAGAGCAGAACACTCTGTGGCCATTCCCCTCAATAATAAATATACTGCTTTGGATATTTTTGTGGGGGATGACTTCCTGGAAGAATGCCACAGCAGTGGGTTACATGCACTCAGCATGGGTCCATGGTGCAGAAGGGAAGAGAGAGAAGAAGGGAGCAGTAGTGATGGGGTCTCCATAGTGAGGGGAACAGACAGGAGATTCCGTGGAAGTGAACGGGACACCCGGATGGTATGTTGCCTCCCAGGTCAGGGTCAGGGTCAGGGGCATCTCAGATCGCGTCCACAACATTTTAGAGGCGGTGGGACAGCAGCCAGATGTCTTGGTACATATTGGTACCAATGACATAGAAAGAAAGTGCAGAGATGTCCTGAAAAGAGAATTTAGAGAACTAGGTAGAAAGCTGAGGAGCAGGACCTCCCGGGTAGTAATTTCTGGATTGCGGCCTATGCCACACACCAGGTGATCTGGCAGATAAATGCATGGCTGAGAAGCTGGTGCAGGGGGCAGGTCCTCAGGGTCTTGGATCATTGGGATCTCTTCTGGGGGAAGTATGACCTGTTCAAAAGTGACGGGTTGCACCTGAACCCGAGGGGGAACAATATTCTCACAGGTGAGTTTGCTGAAGTTGTTGGGGAGGGTTTAAACTAATTTGATGGGGGGGGGGGGGGTGGGGTTGGGAACCGGAGTGAAGGGACTCAGGATAGGACAGATGGTAAAAAAGTAAAGATAGTGTGCAGTCAGACTGTCAGGAAGGGCAGGCAGGTGATGGGACTTAATTGCAGCCAAAAGGCTGAGTATCAAAACATTAGAGATGCTGAATCAGAAAGGATAGGAAACACGGTACTCAAGGTGTTGTACCTCAATGTGTGGAATATAAGAAACAAGTTGGATGATTTTGATGCACTATTACAGATTGCCAGGTATGATGTTGTGGCTGTCACTGAATCATGGCTGAATGATGGTTGTAATTGGGAGCTGAATGTCCGAGGTTACACGCTGTATCGGAGGGATAGGAAGATTGGCAGATGGGATGGTGTGGCTCTACTGGTAAAGAATGGCATCAAATCAGTAGAAAGCTGCAACACAGGTTCGGAAGATGTTGAATCCTTGTAGGCTGAGTTACATCTTTGAGGACATCTTTGGAGAGTGGTGTCTCAGAAAGGCAGCGTCCATTATTAAGGACCTTCAGCACCCAGGTCATGCCCTTTTCTCGCTGTTACAATCAGGTAGGAGGTACAGAAGCCTGAAGGCACACACTCAGTGATTCAGGAACAGCTTCTTCCCCTCTGCCATCCGATTCCTAAATGGACATTGAAGCTTTGGACACTACCTCACTTCTTTTAATATACAGTATTTCTGATTTTGCACATTTTAAAAAACCTATTCCATATACATAATTGATTTACTTGTTTATTTATTATTATATTTTATTTTATTTATTATTATTTTTCTCTCACTGCTAGATTCTGTATTGCATTGGACTGCTGCTGCTGAGTTAACAGATTTACGTCACATGCCAGTGATACTAAACCTGATTCTGACTCTGAAAGAAACTGCAAAGGTAAAAGGACATTGATGGCAGTTATGTACAGGCTTCCCAACAGTGGCTGGGAGATGGACTGCAGGGTACTACAGGTAATAGAAAAGGCGCGTCAAAAGGGCAATATTATGGTAGTCATGGGAGATTTTAACATGCAGGTCAATTAGGAAAATTGGGTTGTTAATGCATCTCAAGCGAGTGAATTTGTTGAATGCCTGAGAGGTAGCTTTTTAGAGTAATTTGTTGAGCCTACTAGATGATCAGCTATACTGGATTGCATGTTATGGAATGAACCGGAGGTGATTAGGGAGCTTAAGGTAAAAGAACCCTTAGGAACCAGTGATCACAATATGAGTTCAACTTGAAATTTGATAGGGAGAAAGTAAAGTCTGATGTAGCAGTATTTCAGTGGAGTAAGGGCAATTTCAGAGGTATGAGAGAGGAGTTGGCCAAAGTAAATTGGAAGGAGATGCTGACAGGGATGTCAGCAGAGCAGCAGACGCATGCGTTTCTGGGAAAAATGAGGAAGGTGCAGATATTCCAACGAAAAACGAAGAAATACTCAACTGGTAAAATAGTACAACCATGACTGACAAGGGAAGTCAAAGCTATTGTAAAAGTAAAAGAAATGGTATGCAACAAAGGAAAAATTAGTGGAAAGATAGAGGATTGGGAAGTTTTTAAAAACCTACAGAAAGCAACTAGAAATCATTAGAAGGGAAAAGATAAAATGTGAAAGCAAGCTAGCAAATAATATCAAAATGGATAGTAAAAGTTTTTTCAAGCATGTTAAAAATAAAAGAGAGATGAGAGTAGATATAGGACCTCTAGCAAATGAGGCAGGGGAAATAATAACGGGACAATGAGATGGCTGATGAACTGAATGAGTATTTTGCAAAAGTCTTCACTGTGGAAGACACTAGCAGTATGCCTGATGTTGTAGCATGTGAAGAGAAGTGGGTGCAGTTACTGTTACAAGAGAGAAGATGCAAGTCCCCTGGACCAGAGGAACTGCATCCTAGGGTTCTGAAAGTGGTAGCGTTAGAGAGTATGGTAGCACGAGAAATTATCTTTCAAAAATCATTGGACATTACATGGTGCCAGAGGACTGGAAAATTGTAAATGTCACTCCATTCTTTAAGAAAGAAGGAAGACAGCAGAAAGGAAATTATAGACCAGTTGGCCTGACCTCAGTGGTTGGGAAGATGTTAGAGTCAATTGTTAAGGATGAGGTGATGGAGTGCTTGGTGACACAGGCCAAGATAGTACAAAGTCAGCATGGTTTCCTTCGGGGAAAATAACTGCCTGTTGAACCTGTTGGAATTCTTTGGGGAGATTACATGTAGGATAGATAAAGGGGACGCAATGGATGTTGTATATTTGTGTTTTCAGAAGGCCTTTGACAAGGTGCCACACATGAGGCTGCTTAATAAGTTAAGAGCCCATGGTATTATAGGAAAGTTACTAACATGATTAGAGCTTTGGCTGGTTGGTAGGAGGCAGCGAGTGGGAATAAAAGGATCCGTTTCTGGTTGGCTGCCAGTGACTAGTGGTGTTCCACATGGGTTGATGTTGGGACAACTTTTTATGCTGTATATAAATTATTTAGATGATGGAATAGATGGCTTTGTTGCCAAGTTTGCAGATGATATGAAGATTGATGGAGGGCCAGGTAGTGTTGAGGAAACAGGTCAGATGCAGAAGGACTTAGACAAATTAGGAGAATGGCAAGAAAGTGGTAAATGAAATACATTGTTGGATAATGCATGGTCATGCACTTTAGTAGTAGAAATAAATATGCAGACTATTTTCTAAATGGGGAGAAAATCCAAAAATCTGAGATGCAAAGAGACCTGGGGATCCTTGTGCAGAATAACCTAAAGGTTAACTTGCAGGCTGTGTTGGTGGTGAGGAAGGCAATTGCCATGTTAGCATTCATTTCAAGAGGTCTTGAATACAAGAGCAAGGATGTGATGCTGAGGCTTTAATAAGGCATTGGTGAGGCCTCACCTTGAATATTGTAAAGTTTGGGCCTCTCATCTTAGAAAAGATGTGCTGGCATTGGAAAGGGTCCAGAGGAGGTTCACAAGGATGATTCCAGGAATGAAAGGGTTATCATACGAGGAACTTTTGATGGCTCTGGATCTGTACTCACTGGAATTCAGAAGGATGAGGGGGGATCTCATTGAGACCTTTCGAATGTTGAAAGGATGTTTCTCTTGGTGGGAGAGTCTAGGACAAGAGGGCAAAGCCCCAGGATAGAGGGGCACCCTTTCAAAGCAAAGATGCAGAGAAATCTCATTAGCTAAAGCATGGTGAATTTGTGGAATTTTTTGCCACGTGCAGCTGTGGAGGCCAGGTCGTTGGATGTATTTAAGGCAGATATTGATAGATTCTTGATTGGACATGACATCAAAAGTTATAGGGAGAAGGCTGGTTCAGGAGGAGAAAAAAAGTATTGGCCATGATTAAATGGCAGAGCAGGCTCGATGGGCCAGATAGCTTAATTCTGTTCCTATGTCTTATGGTCCAACTAAGTGTATCTGATATCCATGAAACTAAAACTCCCCAGTAAAAGGTTGATACTGAATCTTGGCCATTTTTCCACCAAGATACTACAAGGGCATTGTTGCCAGCTCAGTCACTTCTGTGAGAGCTGTTCCTCGAGTCTCCAAATAAGGGGTCAATGTACAGGGTGTAGATCAGATGAAATTTCAGCAGCTAATAAATACAGCACTTGCAATTCCTTATCCAAAAAGGGATTTGGGTGCTCAGATGCTAATATATATTCAACAAATTTGGATAAATAGATATAAAAGTTTTGCAGAAGAGAGGATTGGTGTAACTAAGGTAGAAGGTTGGATATCTGTGAAGTTAATAGATACCAGTAATGATATGCATGGGGACCATTCTAATGAAAATGTATTGATCAGTTTCGCAGCCAACAGATGATGCCAACATGTGTCTGGCTTTTCCTATTTATATATCTGCCACTCTTCGGCTATGTATCAATCCCCATGTCTGCCAAGTTGCAATACAACTGAGAAGAGATGTTTTTAAGGAACTGCTGAAGCTATGTACACTGGAGAGCTGAGTTAACCTGCACAAAGTGGTGTCACAAGACCAACCTTACAGTCAGAGACGGTAAGACCAAGGAATTGACTGTGGACTTCTGGAAGGAGAAATCGAGGGAATGCACGTCAGTCCTCAATGAGGGATCAACAGCGAGCTATTTCAAGTTCCTGGGTTTCAATATTTCTGGCAATCTATCCTCTGCCCAATATATTGATGGAATTACAAAGAAGGCACGTCAGCCACTAACTTCCATTAGGAGTTTGAGGAGCACCACACACAAAATGCTGGAGGACCATAGCAGGCCAGGTGGCATCAATGGAAAAATGTACATTTTTGTGGGTGTTGTTCAGATTTCCAGCGTCTGCAGATTTTCTCTTGTGATTTGGTTATTGCTCTGTAATGTGTCCCCCCCAGGGATGCCTACCCTGAAAAAGTTTAAACCTGCCCTTCGATGGGAGTTCAGTGAACACTCTGTCACTGCTCCCTCGCTGTGATCCCTGCTGCTCTCCTGAAACCTGCTGAAGGGTTTCGGCCCAAAACATCAAGTGTACTTTTTTCCATTGATGCTGCCTGGCCGGTTGAGTTCCTCCACCATTTTGAGTGTGTTGGTCAGACTTCCAGCTTCTGCAGGTCTCCCCCAAATCTCCCTAGAGATTTGATATGTCATCAAAGACTCCAACAAATGTCAACTGTTGTACCATGAAGAGCATCACCATCTGGAATGGAGGGGCCACTGCACAGGATCGGAAAAAGCTGCAGAGGCTTGCAACCTCAGCCAGCATATCATGGGCACTACCTCCCCAGCACTGAGCACACATTCAAAAGGCAATGCCTCAGAAAGGTGGCATCCATCATTAAGGACCCCCATCACCCAGGACATGCTCTCCTTTCATTGCTACCATCAAGGAGGAGGTACAGGAGCCTGAAGACAACACACTGAATGATTCAGGAACAGCTTCTTCTCCTCCTCTGAAATGAGATGTCTGAATGGACAATGAACCAACCCATGGACACTACCTCATTAATTCTGCACACTGTTTGCACAACTTATTGAAATTACACACGCACGCACGCACACACGCGCGCACACACACACACACACACACACACACACACACACACACACACACACACACACACACACACACACACACACACACACACACACACACACACACACACACACACACTATACAGTACCATGCAAAAGTCTTAGCTAGTGTTCCTAAGACTATTACACAGTTCTATAGTAGTTTTATGTATTGCACTGTACTGCTGTCACAAAATAAAGCAAATTTTATGACATGTATAATTGATGATAAACCTTATTCTGATATGGTTCTCTATTGTGGACTCAGAGTGGGAAAGGAGCAAGGAGAGGGGAATCAATGTTGGGAAAAGGGGAATGGAGAATGGAGAGAGTGGGAAGCACCAGAGAGATATTCTATAATGATCAATAAACCTGTAGTTTGGAATCAAATGCCTTTGCCTGGTGTCTTAGGGCTGGATGTGTCTGCACCCACACCACCCACTGCCCCGTCACTCCTTCTCTGCCACCTGTCCCACACCCTTCCCGTGACACACCATCGTTGCTGTTCCCAACATCGTTTGCTCCCGCTAGATTTTAAAACTCACTCTCCACTCTTCATTGACAAATGCAGTACTGCCCAAAGTCTCAAGCATCCTAGCTATATTTAAGTGCCTAAGATTTTTGCACAGCACTGTGTATATGTGTGTGTGTGTGTGTACATATATATATATGTATGCACACATAGAATCAGCATATATTTACTATTCTAATTTATAGTTTTTTGATGTATTACACTGTACTGCTGCCATAAATCAACAGATTTTAGAATATGCGTCAGCAATATTAAGCCTGGTTCTGATTCTGTTGACGTGAAAAAAAGAATCGATTGAAATGTCTTCTCGAATGGCTTTACACACCTATGGCAAATGCACACACTTGCAGTGGTGCTTCGGTGATTCCCGCAAGCCGCTATTCCTGTTGAGATCATTGGCACCAAATAAAAATATTCCAGAAAAAAAACAAATGAACAGAAAGAGTAAAATAAGCCCAAAGGATGTTGAAGTTAATCCCAGCTCTTTGTCACTAGTGATGAGACTATGATTGCAAGTATTAACCACTCACAATAAGTGAATGTTTTCATCGGTTTACTTAGTTATTCAATACTGTATTTTCCATTCAGACCTGCTGAATCTTGAGGTAGTGCAAAACACACCAGAAGTTAAATAAGGCTGTTTTTAATCAAACATTACGGTCAAAGGTCCAATAACGACATTCTGTTTGTTGGCTGGCCAGACTGAATGGGTGATTTTATTTGTTTAATGGGGGCTGCACAGGATTTCCTGTTTCCACTGATAACTGTTGGACGAGTGCATGTTTATGTTCATTCTCCGATTTTTATCTGGTTAAAATAATATTTTCAGAATTTTTCTACTTAGGAAAGTACTGTTCTGTACCGGTGAGTTTTAGAATTGCTTTTTTTAACCTTTTATTACTATTAATAGTTGATATGACATCAATGTTTAAACTAAATGTCAGGAAGTTGGCCTTCTTGAATAGTTGGTAAATGCATTCATCACCCAAAGTGGCACTGAATACTAACAAATCAGGAAAGGCATTAGTTCTCATCTACTCCCAGTTAATGGATCTCAGCCAAAGACTTGGTGGACCACAGTTGGCCTCAGCATCCATCAACTATTCAGAAGAGGACATTAGCCAAGATTCCAGCTTCTGACCACGACCTAGAGATCCCTGCAGAAGTAGAGCTTATTTGGACTAGGCCTACAGGCCAATTTCCAATCACCGCGTGTGTGCTTAGCTAAGGAATAGTTTGCTGATACATACCACAGGCCTTGCCGGTTATAGATGCCTCAGAGTAAATTGCCGTGCTCGAAAAAGGGGGAGGAGAAAGAGGCAAAAGAAGCCCTCATTTCTCAGGACTTTAGTTTTGCCATTTTACCTTGTGAATGGGAAGTCGTTGTACTGCAAGTCAAAAGCTCAGGAAAAAATATGTCTGGAATTTTGAGACGGAAATGAATGAATTATTATTAGCCAATTGTTTTGATGGGAGCCAGTGGAGAATTTTTTTACCTGCTTGCTAAATATTTCACCATTATAAACACAGTGGGCAGATCGCATATGAAGATTATTTTAAACAAAGTCATGGAAGTGTGTAAGAGGTATTACTTTTAATTTGATTGAATATGGCTTTGAGGAAATGAGACCTCAACTGTTTACAAAGCAAAATAAAAATCATCAGAAATTTATGAATGAGTGAGTAAATATGGATTTTTTTGAGGGGCGTGGAAGGAGGAAAGACACAGAAAATGTGCAGAAAGACCCTAACCTCAGCAGTTTGAAGGCCTAAGTGCTCACAAGGAGTTGCTAATAACCATTGTGCACTGGCCTCCCAGCTGAAACAGATGGTGTGTGGGCGGCAGTCCCTGTGTGCACAGGTTTTCCTCTGTTATAATGGGGCAATTTATATATTATGTACTGAAAGATAGCAGGATGTGCGGGAAATGCATTGGGCAGTGTCAGCTCATGTTACCAATAGTTTTTAAAAAAATCACTTTTTGGTCATATTTTAAACCCTTGGATTTAACTTTATGAAATCATTATGATTATCATGCATGGAGAAAACAGAATAAATTGGGTCTATGTTGCCTCAGATATATGCCATAGAAAGCTTTTGAAGAACAGAAAGTGTGGAGAAACCAGAGGTGTTTTTCTGAAATTTAACTCCTCCTCACTGACTGTACCATAGCATGCATTTTTTTCTGCAGTGTTTGTCCAACAACAGACTGAGAGCGACAGATCGCTCTTGTTACTGATATTCCCTGTTCTTGATACTGGTCCAATTTTATCTCTAATGCCTCTGCACTTGATAAACTGAACATCGTGTTCACTGTTGGCTTCAGGCAGAACAAGCAGGGCATGTGTTATGGTTTCTTTTAACTTGAGTAGAAATATTATCTGTTAGTATTATATCATAAGACATTGGAGCACAGTTCAGCCATTTGGCCCATCAAGTCTGCTCTGCTATTCCATCATGGCTGATTTGTGATCCCCTCAATCTCATTCTCCTACCTTCTCCTCATAACCACCCTGACTAATCAAGCACCTATCAACTCCTGCTTTAAATATACTTAATGACTTGGCATCCACTTCCATCCATGGGAATGAATTCCACAGATTCAACACCCTTTGGGTAAAGAAGTTCCTCCCCATCTTTGGCTATTAGGTTTCTGGTCAATTGTGACCCCTCTGTCCACTGCTGCTTTCTCCTTCAAATCTGCTGATTCCACCCTTCTTAAAAATTCAGCCTTTGACCTCTCATAGTGATACCATCAGCCATCAGTTTTCACTCCCTCTCCTAAGTGTTGGTGCCTCCCAAGTTCATGCAGGATCAAGTAGCTGAAGTAGGAAATGCCCTCAGTGGCCACTTTATGTAGTACACCTGTACACCTGCTTGTTAATGCAAATATCTCATCAGCCAATCATGTGGCAGCAACTCAATACATAAAAGCATGCAGACATGGTCAAGAGATTCAGTTGCTGTTCAGACCAAACATCGGCGTGGGGGAAGAAATGTGATCTAAGTGACTTCGACTGTGGAATGTTTCTGCTGCCAGATGAGGTGGTTTGAGTATTTTAGAAACCGCTGATCTCCTGGGATTTTCACTCACAACCGCCTCTACAGTTTACAGAGAATGGTGCGAAAAACAAAAAAAATATATCCAGTGAGCAGCAGTTCTGTGGATGAAAATGTTTCGTTAATGAGAGAGGTCAGAGGAGAATGGGCAAGAGTGGTTCAAGCTGACAGGAAGGCAACAGTAATTCAAATAACCGGATATTACCACGGTGGTTAGAAGAGCATCTCCAAACACACTGTACGTTGAACCTTCAAGTGGATGGGCTATATTAGCAGAAGGCCACATCAGAATCCACTCCTGCACCTAATAAAGTGCCCACTGAGTGCAGATAACCTCAGTTGTCTGTGGAGAGAGAAGAGGAGTTAATAAAGATCATAAACCTTGAGTCATGTAAGAATTTATTTCCCTTTCCACAGATGCTGGCTAACAAATTCCATAAATGCTAATCCTGTTGCCTTCATACAGGCTTGTCAGGAGGAGGTTGCCTTTCTTTGTAACTTTCTATAAAAAAGTTACCATGGTAATCAAGCAATAAACTACAGCAACTCTTCAGAGGAATCTGATCAAAGCACAATGGAGCTGCTGAAGCATTTGAAAATATCATGGAACACAGTATACAAAAGGCCATTTAAACATGTAATTTTTTTTCTCTTTGTTCCATTTCTGGCATATGTTCATGCTCAAGGTGAAGGAGTGACTGTATCACACACTCCAACTCCCGCTTTAATTAACACCACAGATTAAAGCCCCCCACTCAGCATCTGCAGTAAGGCACACTATAGGAATTTAGAGTTTGTGCAAAACAAGCTAACATAAAAATGCATGGTGTGATATTACACGCAGATTTAAATTCAGTAAGTTGAAGGATATTAATTTATCTTACAACTGTCACGGTTACCTTGTTTGCCAGCATTGAGGACATCTTTCAAAGGTGATACTTCAAAAAGATGACATCCAATGACCCTCATGGACTCCCACCACCCAGGATGTGCTCTCTTCTTATTGCTGCATTCAGGGAGGAGGTATAGGAGACTGAAGACACACATCAACAATTTAGGAACAGCTTCCACCCCTCTGCCATCAGATTTCTGAACGGATACCATTACTTATTTAATTTAAATATATATATTTCTTATTGCAATTCATATTTTCTATGTATTGCAGTGTACTGCTGTCACAAAACAACAAATTTTATGACATGTCCATGATATTAAAGCCTAATTCTAATAAGTCATCCGTCAAAGTTGGATTCTGAATACAATTACACAAACTTTTCTTCAGACTCCTTATAAAATATTAGAGTTTGGTGTTTAGATTGTCGATAGGGATTTTTAAAAATCAAATGGACTTTGATGCTTATGTGTCTGTCTCCTGGCCAGTTTCCCCTCCCTTCAGTGGACCTCTTGTTTGATCACAGAGCTTCCATAGGATGTAGTCTATTGGCTCTTGGGTTAGCAGGCAGCCTTGGCTACTAGAGATCTGGCAACACTGAATACATTGGAGTGGGAGGTGGCCTTGTGGCAACCATGGGAATAGGGTGTGGTGGGATGAGAGCTCTTTCCTGATAAGGCACCTGAATGTAGTGGGAGGTGAAGTTTAGGGGAGTTCAGTGCACAGATGGAGACTGTGCCCTCAACTTCTGAATCACAAGGCAATGATTGCCGACCTTGAGACTAGGACTAGGAATCATAAAGGCAGCAAATGCAGGAGAGTGCAAGTAGCACAAAACCAGTTCTTACTTCTCAACTGAATGGTGGATGTTGTAAATCTGAAATCAAAACCTTTGCCATGTCATGTCTTCTTCTGATTTGGGATTCAGATTGCAGTCACACAGACTCCTCTCACCAACTCCTTATTGAAGACCAGGGCTTACTTTTTGATGGTTTTTGAGCTGTTCCTCTTGCACCTTCTGCCTTGATTTCAATGTATGGATTCACTGTACAGCTCTGCTACGAGATTCAAGGTCAACAGCAGCAGAATACTTCTCATAAACCCAAGAGATTCTGCAGATCTTGGAAATCCAGGGGAACTCAGCAGGTCAGGCTGCATCTCCAGAGGCGAATACACAGTCGACGTCTCAGGCCGAGACTCTTTGTCAAGACTGGAAAGTAAGTGAGCAAGGGGTGGGAGGAAGAAGCCACGATAAGAAGTTGAGCAGACAGGAAAAGGTACAAGCTGGCATGTGAAAGGTGAAGCCAGGTGAAACAAGGGGGGGGGGGGAGGGGGTTGTCAGGACTGGTAGCAAAAAGTTCTCAGGATTAGAGCGGTCAGATGTTAATTTTACATTAGTAATTTTATGATCAATTCTCCTTTAGCCTAATGATCATGTTCCAATTTTTCAACTCAAGTTCAAGTTTATTGTCATTCAATTGTACACATATATACAGCTAAATGAAACATTGTTCCTCTGGGACCAAGTTGCAAAACTCAGTATATATAGTCACATATAGCACACAGCACATACAGTTACGAGAACACATACAGTAACAAAATAATGTTAACACAAGTCCCTGAGTGGTATGGTCTGAAGATTAATGGAGCATGGAATGTTGTACTGGAGCCATGTCTGCAAGGACAAGCATGCACCAGTTCCTCACCTCACGTTGAGTCAGCTGCAGACAAAGGCAATCCGGCCTGACTTCCAGGGACTACACACTGGAGGGCAGCATCAATGGGCGAGCAGGCTGCAGGGGCCAGTGCCCGACCCATTGATGATACTGTGGTAGGTTGTTTGCCACACCCTTGAGATTCGTCTTTCTTTTCTCTGAAACCGGAACCTCCATCTCTGGGGCAGATTGAGGCTTCATTTCCACTCTTGTGACTTGAACACAAGTCTCTAGGCTGACACTTCAGTGACACAGAGGTAGTCCTGCACCGCCAGCTATCACATTCATTATTTGAATCCTTAACTTAGGGTCACACTTTCACTCTCAGGCACATGTAAAAGATCCCACAGAACTAATTCATAGTTATCTTCAGAATGTAAACCGATATTTGCCTTTAATCATCATCATATAATCAGATCATCCAGTCACCATCATAGCCCTGATGAAGGCTCTCAGTCCAGCATGCCGGCTCTTTATTTCTCTCCATAGATGCTGCCTGGCCTGCTGAGTCCCTCCAGCATTTTTGTATGTGTTGCTGTGGATATCCAGCATCTGCAGAATCTCTTCTGTTTATCAGGCACCACCATATTTCTACTTGTGGGATCTTGCTGTGCAGACATTTAAAAAAAAGCATAATGTATGGCAGATACGTCAGGGAGATTTAAGAGACGCTTGGGCACACGGATGAAAGAACATTGGAGGGTTAAATTGATCCTGGCTAAAAGGTCAGCACAACATTGTGGGCTGAATGGCCTGTATGGCACCCTACTGCTCTGTATTCTATTATAAAGACTACAATTTGAAAATATTTGAGCATGAGATGATTCTAGGTGACCTGCAGCCATGAACACACTAACTGTGTGTTGCATGTTGTGGTTTTGTGTGTATATTTAACGACTGTGGTGACCAGAAATGAGCATAAAACCCAGGGAGCAGTCGGACTAGTGCGTACCAACTGCAGACTCCGAGCTTGCAGTTCTGGCTTCACATCCACTGTTCCCTTTCCCCTTAGCCTACTTCAGTCCATTGTGTAGGCATTAAAAGTGATATGTTTGTTGTTCCTCTCAAGCTACTTTCCAATTCATTCTCTGCTAATCCACATTCATTCGTTCATTCATTTCAAATGTATAATGCATATTTTCAACTTTTGTGAGTTCCTTTATAAGTATCAGTATTAGATCTTATTTGTTGCTTTTGTTCCCCAGTTACACAACCAGCACAAACGTTTCTAATAACTGACCCCTTTGCAAAAGAATGTATTTGCTTTCAGTGTTCAAGCCATGAATGTGGATGTGAAACAACAGCAGTCTGAGCTATTGACCCTTTCAAGACGCCTGACAACACCTCCCCGATGTCTGCCGACTATTCAGCTGGCTTGAGCAGGAGCGCCTCCCTAAACCTGGCACGGGATACACTTCACTTTATATATTGTACATACAATCAATCTATGTATATAACCTATCTTATGTACTCATATTTGTTGTGTTTTTATTATTATATTCTTTGTCTTATTGTGATTTTTTTGTGCTGCATCAGATCCAGAGTAACAATTATTTTATTTTCCTTTACACTTGTGCACTGGAAATGACATTAAACAATCTTGTAACTTACAACTTGTAAAAACTCACAAGCATCAGGTGTGGGAACGCAAAGCAGGGCAAGTGTTTCTGAGACCCTTCATCAGAACTGCAAAAGTAAAGTATCAGCTGTTAAGTTGCAGGAAGAATAGGAGAGGGAAGGGTTTGACTTGTTTTTTTTTCGATGGATGCTGTCTGATCCGCTGAGTATGTCCAACGTGTTCTAGTTTTATTTTGGATTTTAAGAATCTGCAATCCTTTTTTTTGATTTTCCACACATATTTCTTACCGACAATATGATTCGGGAAGGTTACGTACATGTACGAGCACATATTGGGGCGCCATGGTAGTGTAGTGGTTAGCTCGGTACTGTTACAGCTTGGGCCATCGAAATTAAGAGTATAGTTCTGACACAGACTGTAAAGAGTTTGTACATGAATGCATGGGTTTCTTCCAGTTTCTCTGGTTTCCTCCCACAGTTCAAAGACTTAGTAGGTTAATTGATCATTATAAACTGTCCTGTGATTAGGCTAGAGTTAAATAGATGATTTGCTGAGTGGTGTGGCTGTATGGACTGGAGGGCCTGCTCTACACTTTTATTTTATAAAATCAAAAAAATATCATGCTTTGCTATTTCATTGCAAGAGTTTGTTTGTTAGTTGCCATGTTGTATGATATGGGTGATCCTAGTCTTGACCATCATTGTTCTTGGCAAATTTTTTTTCTATGTAAGTGATTTGCCATTGCTTTCTTCTGGACAGTGTCTTTACAAGAGGAGTGACCCCAGCCATTATCAATACTCTTCTGAGATTGTCTGCCTGGTGCCCGTGGTCACATAACCAGGACTTGTGATATGCAGCAACTGCTCAAACAACCATCCACAACTTACACCCTGGCTTTACATGACCCTGATCGGGGAAGGGGGGGGGGAGGGTCTAAGCAGGTCTAACCTTACACTTTGTCTACAGTTGACATGCAGGCTAGCAGAGGGAAGGAGCACCCCGCACCTTCTCTGGTAGAGATGAATCTCTCGAGTTTAAGACCATAAGACCATTAAGACACAAGAGCAGAATCAGGCCATTTGATCCATTGTGTCTGTTCGATCATTCCATCATGGCTGATTTATTATCCTTCTCAACCCTATTCTCCTGCCTTCTCCACGTCATCTTTGATGCTCTATTAATCAAGAACCTATCAACCTCTATACCCAATGACTTGGCCTCCACTGCCACATGTAGTAATGAATTCCACAGATTCACCAGACTATGGTTGCAGAAATCCTCCTCAACTCTATTCTAAAGAGGCGTCCTTCTATTTTGAGGCTGTGCCCTCTGGTGTTAGACACACCCACTATACGAAACATCTCCACATTCACTCTACGTAGACCTTTCAATATTCAATAGGTTTCGATAGGATTCCACAACCCCCCCCCCCCATTCTTCTAAACTCAGGTGAGTACAGACCCAGAACAATCAAACACTCCTCACTCAATACTCAATAACCATATCATTCCCAAGTTCATTCTCCTGAGCCTTCTTTAGACGCTTTCCAATGCCAGCACATCCTTCCTTAGATAAGGGACCTAAGACTGCTCACCATATTTCAAGTGCTGTCTGTCCGGTGCTGTATAAAGCCTCAGCACTGCATCCTTGCAGTAACGGAGGAAGAAATATCAGAACCTGTCTGTTTTGATTAGAATATTGCCATGGCAACATCTGATTTACTTTTCATCGTGGATGGACGAGTAGTGCTAATGTCAATATCTGCCCACAAGTAAAATTCCTCACCTCTATACATCACAGCAATGTTCCCTCTAACCTTTTTAACATCTGTACAGACCAACCATTGCTCTGAGCAGTAAAGTTTTACATGGCCTGAGAAACGAGCAGGACCTTAAATGTGTTTTTTGTAATATGCAGACTATGAATATGCAGAATGAAAATTGACTGTACTTCTGTTTTTATTTATTAATTAAAGAGTATAATGAATTACAGTACAAGAAAGAAGATCTTCTGCGTTTCATAAGCTTTTTCTCGTGTCTTTATTCCAGCTGCACAGCTACAAAGGCTATGTGCTTGGGAGCATTTCAGTTTCTGCATGGCCACGCACCAACGCGGCCTAGAGGGAGCAGTGGAGCACCGTAGTGAAAAAAACTTGCAATACATTTCCAATGTTGCAACAAAATGTGCCGGTATCAAGTTTCTGAAGCAAATTCAAACCATTTAAAAGAAGTTTAAGTGTCAGTTCTCTGACACTCCAAATCAGAGAACATGCTGACATATACAGGGCATGGAGCCAAAACGTCCAAGTTGTTTAACATGGAGGCTTTGCTCCAAGATTAGGAGAAACACCACTAGCATCACATTTATTGACCTCCCTTAGGTAGCCTGCTAAGGTGGAGGTTGGCTTCCTGCTCTTCAAACTACCCCAACCCTTGAAGTGATGGTGCTCTATGTTTTAGATGGTACTTGATGGCTCTGGGCCTGTATCCGCTGTAGTTTAGAAGAATGGGGGGGGGGGGGGATCTCATTGAAACCTATCAAATATTAAAAGCCCTACATAGAGAGGACCTGAAGATGATGTTTCCAAAGTGGGAGAGTCCAGGACCAGAGGGAGGAGCCTCAAAATAGAAGGATGTCCCTTTAGAACAGAGATGAAGAGGAATTCCTTTAGCCAAAGAGTGGTGAGTTTGTGGAAGTCATTGCCACAAACAGCTGTGAAGGGCAAGTATATTTAAAATGGAAATTGATAAGCTTTTGATTAGTAGGACATCAAAGGTTGTGTGAAGAAGGCAGAAGAATTGGATTGAGAGGCAAAATAAATCAGCCATGGGTGAGTAGAAGAACAGACTCAATGGGCTGAATGGCCTGTTTCTGCTCCTATGTCTTACGGCCTTATGTGGTTGTAATGTCAGGTAGAGGCAGGATTTCTTTTCAATAGCCGCGTATTTATTAACGGTTTAATGGTCTGGACTTCTCTGACAGCAACATCGTTTATTGAACATCCTTAACTACATTTGAACCAAATCGCCTGCTGCACCACTCCAGGGACAAGTCACCATCGGTGGGATATCAAAACAGCTGCATACACTGGAAATCTGAAATAAAAACAGAAAATGCTGGAAACAATCAACAAGTCAGCCAGCACTTGTGGAAAGAGAAACTGAATTAAACGTTTCAAGTCCATGAACCTTCATCAGACCTGGAAAAGAGAAAGAGCACATTATAACTGGAGTGGGAGGAATGAAGTTGGGGCCAGAGGTGTTTGTGAACCTGGGCAACCTCTTCCAGTCCAGCCGCGCAACAATTTAGTTCTTTTCATGTCTCCTTTTTCCCTTTTTTAAGGTGGTTGGGGTCCAGTCAGAGTCCATGATCTACAGCTGCAGTTCAAACTACATTTCTCCACAGGTAGTGGGTTCTCAGTCGTGGACTCACCTTTGTACCTGGAGTCTTGATATCTCCAGGTGCGCCCTGGCAGATGTGCACCTTTGCACCTACGAATGACCCAGTTCCTCGCCAATGTCGGTGACTGAAGCATCGCAGGAGATTGAACCGTCGAGACTGCAAGCAGGCTGTGTATGCGGCTGTCCAAAGAAGGCCCCTGCGCTTGAGTGATCTCTCTCTTTCGTGATGAGTCTGCTGGTCCTCAAGTCAGGGGAAAGCAACACAGTGGATTGTAACATTGATGTAGTGAGCTGTTGGTCTGCCCTCTGGTTGTGGAAGGAGCGATATCTCTCTCCCCCTCGGGAGTGAGAGAGAGGGCCTGTCTGAGATGTTGTGTCGGGATGGACTGTAGCTCTTTGCTGGGTTCTAGATCATGGTCTCGGGAGGGGCAGCTTTGCTATTGCTTGCATGATGGGTGGTGGGGGGGGAATGGTTGAAACTTTTGCTGATGCTTGTGTGTGAGAAGGGGAGGGGACTTTGAGGTTCTGTTTTCTGTCATACATTCTTTGGGGTGCTTTTTTCTGTTTTGTGGGTGTCTGTGAAGAGTAAGAATTTCAGGTTGTATGCTGTATACATTCTCTGATATTAAATTGAACCACTGAATCATTGTAACATTTGGTAGCAGGGAAGGTGGGAAAGAAATGGATCGAACAAAGGGCACATCTCTGAAACCAGACAATTTAATGTGTCTGTTGGAATCAGATTATGCTTAACATATTGTTGATAGCAGGGCTGTGGAACATGCTCAAACAGGACGGGCTAAAATAATGGCAAGAGAAAAACTGAACCAAAATCGGATCAGTAATGAATTGAAATGCTTAGTCCTGACGCAGACAGACAGGAAGAAAGGGCAAGTTACCTAAATCTGGAGAATTCAGGATTGAGTCTGGCAGGTTACAACATACCAAAACAGAGAATAAAGTAATACACACAAAATTCCAGAGGAACTCAGCAGGTAGAACAGCATCCATGGAAATGAATAAATGTCAACATTTCGGGCCGAGGCCCTGCCTCATGACTGGAAAGGAAGGGAGGGAGGGAGGGAGAAAGAGTACAGTCTAGAAGGTGATGGGGAAGGTGGGGGGGGGGGTGAGGGAAGGGGTATGAAGTTAAAAGCTGGGATGTGATGGGTGGCAAAGGTGAAGGTTGGGTGGGTCTACAACTCAAGGTCATGGATTATAGGTGAAAGATGAAAAGCTTAAGGGGAACATGAGGGGGAATTTCTTCACTCAGCGGGTTGTGAGAGTGTGGAGTAAGCTGCCAGCATAAGTGGTGGCTGCAAGCTCGATTTCAACGTTTAAGGGAAGTTTGGACAGGTACATGGATAGTAGGGATATGGAAGGCTATGGCCCAGGTGCTGGTCAATGGAAGTAGGCAGTTTAAATGTTTGTCATGGACTAGATGAGCAAAGGGGTCTGTTTTGGTGCTGTATTTTTCTATAACTGACTCCATGACTGAGGAAGAAGGAATCAATTAGAGTCGACCATAAAGTGTACACTGAAGTGTGATAATGAGCCTTTTGAATCCTAAATGTTTTAGTTTAACAGTATGGAATTACCAAAATATACAACATTTAAGGTAGGTTGGCTCCTCATATCTCTGCCAGTACTCTGAAGGAGCTAATGAAGTAATCTCACCCTCACAGTCTCTTTTCCAGCGAGAACATGCCAAAGTATGCATTTCCACAGTTTGTTGTCTTTTGCACATTGGTTGTTTGTCCGTCTTTGTTGTGTGCAGTTTTGCATTGATTTGAATGTGTTTCCTTGTATTTACTGTGAATACCCACAAGAAAATGAATCTTAGGGTAGTATGTGGTGATATATATGTACATTTAATTTGAACTTTGAAGTGACAATTACTCTAAATATTCCAATTCCAGTAGCTGTCAATGATCAGGTTGCCCTCTCCACATCCGTTCAGGGCTGCAGTATTTCTTTTGATCTGTGGTACTCTGAGCTCTGCATAATCTTCTAAATGCAGTCGTAAAAATAAAGTTAAAAGACTAGCTGACTATTTTGGCTCAATATTGACATTTCACTATATCTGATCTGTTTTGCTCATTTCCACCAAGGTCCAATTTATTTTCAATCAGGATTTTCATCTCCTTTTCTTTTAAGTAATTGTTTCTTCCTGGAATTTTGTTCCATTTTAAAGAACACTGAGTATTTTGCTGAATTATATTTCTTCTGCCAATTTCCAAGTCCATTCATGTCATCCTGCAGTTTGTCCAGTTCAGCACTGGAGCCTATCAGCATTGTGAGCTTCATAATGTCCATAAAACCAAAAATTGCACTTGTGGTTCCTGTCCTGGTCCCAGATCTTTGTGTTAAATGTAAGCTCTGAAATACGCATCTGTGGGACCCCAAGCTACTGATCACTACTGCACACTGCTCTTTGAGATCTAAGAGTCAGCCAGATATGCAATATGTCCCTCACTTTCTTTAAAGCTATATAAGGCTATACAGGGGCAGCAAGTTAGCGAGGCAGTTTGTACAATCACTTTACAGCGTCGGCAGTCACCAATGGGGATTTGATTTCTGCCGCTGCCTGTAAGGAATTTGTATATAGTTTTCTTCTGAGTACTCTGTTTCCCCCCCCATGTTCCGAAAGCCGGCAGATTGGGGTTAGTGAGTCGTGGGCGTGCCATGCTGGCACCTGAAGTGCGGTGACACATGGGGGCTGCCCCTAACACAGTCCTCGATCTGCATTGATTGTTGACACAAAGCAATGCATACCACCGGACATTTTGATCTTTCGATGTACATGTTACAAATAATGCTCATCTTTCATCTTTAATCCTGAATCTTTTAACCCAGTAGAAATAAATACCACATCTATTGCTTTACTATTTGCATTTTCTTTGCCAATCCCCAACTGGCAAGACATCCCATTCATGAGCCCACAAAGCTATCTTTAATGTACTTATGTACAATTAGAGTTTAAATAACCTTACCCAAAATGAACACTTAAATCAATGGCTGGAGTTATTTTCCCCCTACTTTAAAAATAGCAGTACCATCTGTCTTTCTGCAGTCCCCAGACAACTCTCTGGTATTCAGTGGTTCTGGAAGATCCGTGCCAGAGTCCTTGGAATTTCCTCTCTTATTTCCTTAAGGATCCTCAGATGCATCTTATCCGGCCAGTGAGATTTATTTACCTTAAGGTTGCAAAACTGTTCAGCAAACACATTGGGTAGTGATGTGAATAGTGCCACAACCTACTTCTGCAAAACCCCTTAGTTCCCTTTCCAGATCAAATAGGTTGCCTTTGCCCTTGGTAAAAGCTGAAGTAAAGACCTTCTTTAGTGCTTTCACAGCCTGTTGCATTATTTATCATTGCACTCAGCTTTTCTCACCTCAGGATTCTGAGTCAAACCTTCAGTTTTTCTTTTTGTTGTATAAACATAAAGCAAAAGTAGTGGTAATCCCATCCTGTGGCGGTGAGGGTTGTCAGATGAATGGGAGGTAACTACATCATGCGGAAGGTAGCAAATTGTTGGAGTTCCCCATTCACAAGACGTGTGGAGGTTCAGTGACTGAGTACACCAGGGTGGATGGGAAACAGAAATGTGTGGTTGTGCGCAAGTCCTTGAGTTTAAGTAAGGGGTGTAAATTGTGCACAAGCTCATGTGTATGTGTGCATGTATGTGTGTACGGGGATTTGCACTTAGTGCGTGTGTGTTTTTGTGTTAGTATATGCGTATGTGAATGTTTGTGCATGATGTTTTGTGTGTGTGTGTGTGTGTGTGTGTGTAAGTAACCAGGGTGTGCCTGTCTGAATGTGTGTGTCCACGTGTAGAATGTAATGTCCAAGCTTATCAAGCCTCACCCTCGCAACACACACAGAACGCTGGAGGAGCTCAGCAGGTCAGGCAGCATCTACGGAGAAGAGTTATGGGCTGAGACTCTGCATCATGAGTCTAGGCCTGTTTGTTCTTCTTTGCATCTCCTTCCCCTTCCACCAAGTTCAACGGTCTCTGCGAGTTAAGGGAATTCATACACAAGCCCCTTCCATCCCTCAGAAATGGAGATATTATCCTTGACCCCAATGCACTGCCCATGAACACAAAGCAGTTCTGGCCTTTGGTACAAGTCACAATGACAACAGACATGCTTTGTATATACTGAACACCCCAGGACGATTCACAAGGGCATTATCAAAACCAATTGTTGCCAAGCCACAGTGGGAGATTTCCTGAGCCTGCGATCCTGGACTCTACACATCTGCCTATGTCTCCTCAGCAATATGTTCCAAAGCATGGCACCATTTCCATAGGAATACTCTTAACTTTCAGAGTTACCTCACTATCTACTCTCTCAGGCAAACATCTATAGAGGGAAATAAACAGTTGATGTTTCAGGCCAAAATCCTTCGTGAAGAAGGGTCCTGATGAAGGGTTTTGGCCCAAAGTGTCAAATGCTTCTTCCTCTCCATAGATGCTGTCTGACCTGATGAGTTTCTCCAGCATTTTGTGTGTATTGCTTGGAATCTAAATTGCAAGGTGGGTGGAAGGGAGGAAAAGGGCCTGTTTTGCTGCTTGTTGTGCTCTGTTTTAACACTTTAGTACATGGGAGCAGAATAAGGCCATTCAGCCCATCGAGTCTGCTCTGCTACTCAATCAACTCTCTCAACCCCATTCTCCTGCCTTCTCCATGTAACTTTTGACACCTTGATTAATCATGAACCAATCAACCTTTGCTTCAAATAAACCCAATGACTTGGCCTGCACAGGTGCCTGTCACAATGAATTCCACAGATTCACCACCCTTTGGCAAAAGAAATTTCTCCTCATCTCTGTTCTAAATGGATGCCTCACAATTCTGAGTCTGTGCCTTTTGGTCCTGGACTCTCCAGCTATAGGGAATATCGACTATATCCAGACCTTTCAATATTTGATAGGTTTCAATGAGATCCCCCCTTATTCTTCTAAACTCCAGTGAGTATGGACCAAGGGCTATCAAAGGCTCCCCACATGTTAACTCTTTCATTCCTGGGATCATTCTCATGAACCTCCTCTGGACTCTTTCCAATGCCAGCACACCTATTCTTTAGATAAAGGACTCAAAACTGCTCATAATAGTCCAAGCGAGGGATGATGAGAGCCTAATAAGGCTGAAGTTTTTATTCTAGTCCTCTCAAAGTGAATGCTAACATTGCATCTGCCTTCCTCACCACCAACTTATCCTGCAAATTAACCTTTGCAGGAATCCTGCATGAAAACTCCTAAGTCTGTTCGCACCACTGAAATTAGAATTTTGTCCCAGTTTAGAAAATAGTCTACACCTTTATTCCTTGTGCCAAATTGTATAACCGTCCGCTTCCCAACGTTATATTCCATTTGCCTCTTCTTTGTCCATTCTCTCAATCTCTCTAAGTCCTGCAGACAACCTACTTCTCACCACTGCCTGCCTCTCCGCCTATTTTTATATTGTCCACAAACCTGGTCACAAAATCATCAATTCCTTCATCCAAATCATTGACATACAACATAAAAAGAAGTGGTTCCAACACTGACCCCTGAGGAACACCACTGGTTATTGGCAGCCAACCAGAAAAGGTCCCCTTTATTCCTGTTCTTCGCCTCATGCCAGTCAGCCAATCTTCTATCCATGCTAGTACCTTTCCTGCAATACCATGGGTTATTTTGTTAAAAAGCCTCATGTCAAAGACCTTATGAAAATCCAAATAAACAACATCCACCCTTTGTCTACCCTGCTTGTTATTTCCTCAAAGAATTCCATCAGAGTTGTCAGGAAAGGTTTCCCTTTTAGTAAACCATACTGACTTTGGCCAGTTTTATCATGTGCCTCCTAATACCCCAAAACCTCATCCTCAATAGTAGACTCCAACATCTTTCCGATCACTGATGTCAGGCTAGCTGGCTTCTGCCTCTTTCAACTCTCTTCTGCCTCTCTCTCTTCTTAAAGAGTGGAGTAACATTTGCAATTTTTCCATTACCCAGGAACCATTTCAAAATCTAGTGATTCTTGAAAGATCATTACTAATGCCTCCACAATCTCTTGAGCTGCTTCTTTCAGAACCCTGGGATGTAGTCCATCTGGTCTAGGTGACTTACCATGGTTGCCTGTTGCTTCCTTTAGAATATTTCATCTTTGGGATGCATCAATCCTGCACCATCCAAATTGTCGCAGAAATTCCAGCCATTAGTCTTCTGCTGTTTTTGCTGCGAGTGTCCCCTTCCAATCAACTTTGCCCAACTTCTCTCTCATGCCTCTGCAGTTCCCTTTACTCCACTGTAATAATGATGCATCTGATTTTAGCTTCTCCTTCTCAAACTGTAGGGTGAATCCTATCATATTATGATCATTGCCTTCTAAGGGTTCCTTTACCTTAAGCTTCCTAATCAGACGCAGGTCATTACATAACACCCAATGAAGAATTATTGTTCTCTTAGTGGGGTCAACCACAAACTGCTCTAAAAGTTCATGCCATAGGTATTCTACAAATTCCCTCTCTTGGGATCTATCTGCATATTGAAGTTCCCCCATGATCATTGCATCACTGCCCTTTTTACTTGCCTCTCCTAAACAAATAATTTGAAACCCACGTCCTCACTACTGTATAAAACTCCCATCAGGGTCTTTTTACCCTTGCAGTTTCTTAACTCTACCCACAGGGGTTCTACATCTTCCAATCCTACATCACCTCTTTCTGATGATTTAATTTTTTAGCAACAGAGCCACTCACCGCCTACCTGCCTGTCCTTGCAATACTATGTGTATCCATAGATGTTCCCAACTATGATCTTCCTTCAACCATGACTCAGTGATGCCCACGATGTCATGCCTGCCAATCTCTAACTGCACCACAAGATCATCTACCTTATTCCACGTACTGTGTGCATTCAAATATAACAGCATCAGTCCTGTATTCATTGCCAGTTTTTTTATCTTGATCTCGTTACACTTTATCTCATCCCAGTGACTTCAGTTTTGCCCTATTATTTGCCTCCTTCCTGACAGTCTCACTACACACTGCATCTACTTGTATAACAACTGCTCCATCCTCAGCTCTATTACTCCAGTTCCCATCCCCTTGACAAAACCTTCCCTTACAGCTCTAGCAGACCTGCCCACAAGGGTATTGGTCCCCCTCTGGTTTAGGTGTACCCAATCCTTTATGTACAGGTCATACCTTCCCCAGAAGAGATCCCAATGATCCAGAAATCTGAAACCCTGTCTTCTGCACCAATTTGTCAGCCTCACATTCATCCCCCAAATCATCCTAGTCTTGCCCTCACTGGCACGTAGCATAGGCAGTAGTCCAGAGATTATTACCCTGAAGGTCCTGCTTTTCAGCTTTCTGCCTAACTCCCTATATTCTCTCCTCAGGACCTTCTCCTGTTTCCTACCTATGTCACTGGTACCATTATGCACCACAACTGTTCACCCTCACCCTTTGGAATGCTGTGACTTGACCTCTGACCCTGGCACCTGGGATTCCACATACTTTCAAGGTGTGTCTTTTGCATCCACGGAATCTGCTTTCTGCTCCTCTAATTATGGAATCCCTTATCACTATTGACTCCTCTTTTCTCTGCATCCCTTCAGAGCCAAACTCAGTGCCAGAGATCTGGTTGCTGTGGCTTCCCGCTGAGAAATCATCTCCCCCAACAGTATGCAAAGCAATACACTTATTAAGGGGAATGGCACAGTACTCTTGTACTAGTGCCGATTCCCTTTCCTTCCCCTGACAGTCAGTAAGGTACCTGTCTCCTGAAACTTAGGGCTGCCCACCTCCCTGTAGCTCCTATGTATCACCACCTTTTTTTCCTGTATGAGCTGAAGGTCATCCAATTGCAGCTCCAGTTCCTTAAGAGCACCCCACGCAGATGTGGTTTTCAGGGAGACTGGATTTCCCACATCTCACACAAGGAACGTTCTCAGTGCACTAGCTATGTACTAACAGGGGAAATAAAACTGATCAGATCCTTCCTTACTTACTTGCTTAGAACCTCTGCCTGAGCCTGCTCAAGCCTGTTGAGCCAAAGGCAGACCACTCCAAAAGTGGACACTTCGCTTACATTTGCATTCCTTTTATTGGCCCTGTGCTCCTCCATGACCTGAACCAACACGCTGACGTCATGTGGAGGCTGGCCTGCTTCAAGCACTCCATCAGGTGATTCCAGCTCAGGACCCCCCATGTTGGAACGGCTGTGGACAAGATGCCAGACAAAGACTGATCCAACCCCGGCTCCCGAACGAACAGACTCGCAACTGCCCCTCCCGGGCCACACTTCATCATAAACCCCAGCTTGCCTCTGTGGTGCCACAACTCAGGACGGTCTCCACCTGGTCCAAACATGCCCTCTCACTGAGGTGCAAGATGGCTTTGCTGCGGTGCACCGAGGTGGCCACAAGCTGGAGGAGCGGCTTGACAAAAACCATCCAGAGAAAAACACCTATCATACGAAACAACATTGGCCCCATTCTAATGTCAACCCACTGACAAGAAGTTGCAAGCTCCCGAGCTCTTATTAAACCTCACATTGCTTCATCAACAAACAACCTCTCATTGATTTTAGCCCGCTGACAAAAAGTTGAAAGCTCTCGAACTCTTTTTAAACCTTGCACTGCATTACCAACGAATGGCCTCTCACACTGATGTCAGTCCATTGACCATTTTTGTTATGTTCTGTGTTTTCTGACGAGAATTATGCATATGCTATGTTGGTGTCGGCAGGCAACACCCAGTACAGACTTGGGAGTGTTGGTTGTTAATGCAAATGGCACATTTTTCTGTGTGTTTCAATGTATATGTGATAAATAAATTTGAATCCAGTATTGGAAGAGGAGAAACGTCCTCTACCAGAATACAGGGAACATCATAGTCATCATCATTGGTGTCTTCTTTCACAACCAAACCATCTTTCTCCCTGGCACCAATCTGAAATTGAACCAGACTGTTCACAATCTTGGTATAATGAGTAACTCAGTTGAATGCTGAACCACATATCATTACTGCTTTCACTAAACCATTATTAATTCCATAATATTGCCTCACTCCACTTCTTCCTCAGGTTAGTTCATATACCTATGGAGTCATACAGTGCAGATCGAGTCCTTTTCCTGTGTACTGCCATCAGATATCAATCTGTACTATTCTCAGTTTTCGACACATAGCCCATGGATTTCTATGCCATGGCATTTCAAGTGGTCATCTAAGTACTCTCAAATGTTGTAAGAATTACATCCTTCTCCACACCCTCAGAAACTGCATTTCATATTTCAGCCACCCTCTGGACAAAATATTTCTTCCTCAAATCCATTCTAATTTCCTACCATTTACCTCTCACCTTAAGCTTATGTCCTTTGGTTATAAACACCTCTTCTCAGGGGAAGTGTTTCTCAATATCTATTTATCTCCCTCAGGGTTTAGGATACTTCAGTAAAATGTTCCCTTATTTGATTGTGTGGGAGGCATTGATCATGTGGATAGTCAGACTTCTTCCCCCAAGGCTGAAATGGCTAACCCAAGAGGGCACAGTATTAAGGTGCTTGGAAGTAGGTACAGAGGAGATGTCAGGGGTAAGATTTTGATGCAGAGAATGGTGAGTGCGTGGAATAGGCTGCCAGTGATGGTGGGGGAGGCGGATACAATAGGGTCTTTTAAGAGACTCTTGGAGTACATAGAGCTTAGAAAAATAGAGGGCTATGGGTAACTACAGGTAATTTCTAAAGTTCGGCACAGTATTGTGGGCTGAAGGGCCTGTATTATGCTGTAGGCTTTCTACGTTTAAATTTCTCCATTCCAAGGAAAATAAAGCCTGCCTATCCAGACTCTTCTTATAGCCGAAATGCTCCAAGACAGCAACTTCCCAGTGGATCTCCTCTGCACTCTTTCCACTCTTTCCTTTGCAAAGTGTGGTGACCAGAACTGTACTCCAACTGTAGCCTAACTAATGTTTGATATAGAATCCCTGCCGTTACATTTCAATGTTCTGGCTAAAAAAAAAGCAAATACCTTCAAAGTCAAGGGAAAGTCAAAGTAAATTTATTATCAAAGTACATCTATGTCACCCTACACCACCTTGAGATTCACTGAACTGTTCCCACAACCTTTGGGCTCACTTTCAATGACTCTTCACCTCATGTTCTTGATATTGATTGCTTATTTATTCATTATTATTATTAATTTCTTTTTATACTTGTACAGTTTCGTTTGGCTCCTTAAAGTCATTATAGCCAGGGATGGTAGTGGGGATAAGTTCCCACTTCCTATTAAATGCTCCCAATTACAAGAATCTCTAATAGCCTCTGACAACCCAGTGCAGATCCTGGCCTTCACATGTGGCTTAGCTACGAAGCCTATTTCTACTGACAGGAGGGGGAGCAAAATCATGCTACTGGTACCTTAAAAGCAGTCACTTGGGGCAATTGGGTTTCGTCAGCAGTGGTCGGCAGCTCATCTAGGAGAAGGATAACTGATCTCAAAACCTCCACTGCCTTGTGGCTATACCCACTCATGGGGAAGGCCTCGCCAGTAATGAATCTCTTGACGTCAGTCCTCCCGCACTTGTGCACGCACCCGGTGCTGGCAAGTAAAGCCGACTCCACCCTCGTGCCCTTTCCCACCAGCCCCTCAGAATGGTTATTTCTGTTATTTCTGTGAGGGAATAGAGAGCTGCTGGCATGTGCCCAACTGAACCCTGTCGGAGGTCAAGAGGGCAGAAGAGGGGGAAGACAAACAACTGAACTGTAAAATACAATTTTATAAAGCTTCTAAATTATATTGGCACTGCAGCATAAAATCTGGCAAATGAGTGACAGTATTTAGTGTCTGAACTCTGAAAACCAGATAACTGGGGAATATTTGGGGCTTGGATCAGGAATTTTCTGTTTAAATATTATGGTTGGAGGAGAAATTTTATACAATGGAAATGAATGGGAAGTGGTCTAGAACATTGCTGTTCCTGGTCCAGGAATGTGCTTGGATTAACTGTGCACTGATTTGGAGCTGTTTCTAATAGTTAAGCAGGATGCTATATTTTTCCTTTCTTTCTGCCATAAGGGACAGATGTTACTTTTGCCTTCCGTTGTCATCCCTTCTAGTCCAAAGGCATGGATTCCTCCCTCTGAAAAGTTGTGCAATGGTCAGCTCCAGTAGCTCACTCATTCTCCCTCAGTCCTCAAGGATGCATGCTTAGCCCACTGCTCTGCACTCTCCACATTTATAACTAACTGTGTGGCTAGGCACAGCTCAAACACCATGTATAAATTCACCAACAATGCAATTGCAGTTGTAGAAACCCAGATGGCATTGAAGTGGTAGACAGGAGTGAGATACTGGTCGAGTGGTGTCACCAGAGCATCAGGAAGACCAAGGAACTGCTAATGCACTTCAGGAAGGGCAAGTTGGGAGAACACATGGTAGTCCTGATTGAGATGACAGCGGGGGAAAAGGTGAGCAGGTTCATGTCCCAGGGCATCAACATCTCAGAGAATCCACCATATTGATGCAATCATGACCAAGGCATGCCAGTGGCTGCACTATATTAGGAGTCTGAGGGGATTTGGTATGTTCCGAAGAATCTAACACATTTCTACAGATCTTCTGTGAAGAGCATTCCGATTGGTTGTATCTGACATGGAGGAGTCAATGCACAGGGTCATACGAGGCTTCTGAAGGTTGTAGACTTAGTCTGTGTCATTAAGGGCATAAGCCTCCCCCACCATCAAGGACATCTTCAAGAGGGGTGCCTCCATCATTATGGATCCTCACTATAGAGGACATGCCCTCTACTCATTGCTACCATCAGGGAGAAGATACAGCAGTCTGAAGTTGCACATTCAACATTGTAGGAATAGCTTCTTCCCCTCCACCATCAGATTACATCATGACCCATGAATGCAACCTCACAATTCCTCTTTTGCACCATTTCTTTTTTATTGAAACTTACAGTAATTTGTTCTGCCTACACTGTATTACTGCTACAAAACAACAAGTTTCACAGCTGATGTCAGTGGCAATAAGCCTACTTCTGATTCCAATTTGATCTGATTCAAGGACTTTACAGTTCATGTTCTCATTATTCATTTTACTTACACAATTTGTCTTCTTTCGCACATTGGTTGTTTGTCCAGTTTTTCTTTATGAACAGCTTTTCATACAGTAAATTCAATTGTATTTCTTTATTTTCCTGTAAATACCTTCAAGAAAAAGAATCTTAAGGCAGGATACTGTGACATACCGTGTCAAAAAAAATTTATTCACCCCTCCCCCCCGGAAGTTTTATTGTTTTATTGTCTTACAACATTGAATCACACTGGATTTAATCTGGCTTTTTTTACATTGATCAACAGAAAAGGACTCTTTTGTGTCAAAGTGAAAACAGTTCTCTACAAAGTGATCTAAATTAATTACAAATATAAAATACTGTACAAAATAATTGATTGCATAAGTATTTGCCTCCTTTAATATGACATACCAACTCATCACTGATGTAGCCAATTGGTTTGAGAAGTCACATAGTCAATTAAATGGAGATCACCACTTCATGAACTTTGCCTCCAACTTCCACCCTGCCCTCAAATTTACCTGGGCCTTTTCCAACATCGCCCTCCCCTATCTCAATCTATCTCTATAATTGATGACTATTATAAATCCACTGACTCTCACAGCTACCTCGATTGCACCTCTTCCCATCCTGCGCCTTGTAAAAATGCTGTCCCCTTCTCTCAATTCCTGTCTTCACCGCATCTGCTCTCAGGATGAGGTTTTTCATTCCAGAATGAAGGGGATGAAAGGGGCTTCCCTTCCTCCACCATGAATGCTGTCCTCAACCACATTTCTTCCATTTCATGCATATCTGCCCTCACCCCATCCTCCCACCACCCCACCAGGTATAGGATTCCTCTTGTTCTCACCTACCACCCCACCAGCCTCTGTGTCCAACACATAATTCTTTGTAACTTCCATCATCTCCAACACCAAGCTCATCTTGCCCTCCTGCTCACTTCCTGCTTTCTACAGGATGGTTCCCTACACAACTCCTTTGTCCATTCATCCCTCCACACTGATTTCCCTCCTGGCACTTTTCCTTACAGGTGGAACAAGTGCTACACCTGCCCCCACACCCCCTGCCTCACTACCATTCAGGGTCCCAATCACCCCTTTCAGGTGAGCTGACACTTCACCCATGAGGGGGTCATCTACTATATCTGGTGCTCTCAGCGTGGCCTCCTGTACATCAGTGAGACCCGACATAGATTGGGAGACTGCTTCGCCAAGCACCTATGCTCCATCCACCAGGAAAAGCGGGATCTCCCAGTGGCCACCCATTTCAATTCTGCTGCCCATTCCCATTCCGATATGTCAATCCATGGCCTCCTCTACTGCCGTTATGAGGTCACACTCTGGCTGTAGGAGCAAGACTCTATATTCCACCTGGGTAGCCTCCAACCTGATAGCATGAGATCGATTTCTCAAGCTTCCAGTAATGGCCACGCCCCCTCCCCCACTCCACACCCCATCATTCCCCATTCCTCTCTCTCACCTTATCTGCTTGCCTCTCTCTGATGCTCTCCCCCGTTTTCTTTCCTCCATGGCCTTCTGTCCTCTCCTATCAGATTCCCCCTTCTCCAGCCCTGTGTCTCTTTCACCAACTTCCCAGCTCTTTACTTCAACGCTCTTGGTTTCACGAATCACCTTGTGCTTCTTCCTCCCCTCCCCCACCTTCTTACTCTGACCCCTCATCTTTCTTCACCAGTCCTGCTGTGTCGACTGTTTACTCTTTTCCACAGATCCTGCCTGGCCAGCTGAGTTCCTCTAGCATCTTGTGTGTGTTGCTGGTATATATACACCTAGGGTGGCTAAGACTTTGCCACAGCATTGTACTGATCTTATGTTTTGCACTTTACCTCTGCCACAAAAAAAAATCATGTCACATATGAGTGATGATAAACCTGATTCTGATATGGACTGAGAGTGGGAAGGTGACAGGGAGAGGGGAATCATGGTTGGGGAAAAAGGGAAGGAAGAGGGAAGAGAGTGGGAAGCACCAGAGAGACATTCTCAAATGACCAATAAACCAATTTTCTGGAATCAAATGACCTTCCCTGGTGTCTCAGGGCTGGGTTTGTCTGTTCCTCACCACCCTTCACCCCAGCAACCCTTTTCTGCCACCTGTTCCACACCCCTCCATCTGTGCTCTACCCTCGCCATTCCCAACATCCTTTGCTCCTGCCAGATTTACAAACTCACTCCCCGCTTCATGTTGACAATTACAGTACTGTGCAAATATCTTAGGTACCCTAGATGTATAAATGTAGCAGAGTACTATATTTGTGAAAGTATAGTGCACAGGTTTAGTTACTAATATAGGGTACATGGAAAAAGCAGGTTAGGTTGTGGCTCAGCCAGAGTGTTTAACGCAAGTAGGATGTTTAGGTTTTGAACTGCGTGAAGATGATGTTTATTGGAATGGAACCAGGCATGAGGCACTTAGTTACAAGGAGGCACTGGAGAAGTGAGGGTTATTCACCTCAAAACAGAAGTGTTTAAGAGGATATTTGATTGAAGTGTTCAAATGATTAATGGGTTTGATAGAAGGACAGATTTAAGGAGCTCAGTTAAAGGTGCAGAAGTGACACAAAGAAACCTTTTTTTCTGTGCAGCTTGTTTATGATCTGGAATTCTGTCCATAACTGTAATGGAAATAGATTCAATGAAGATTATTGATTGATTCTAAATGATATGCAAGATATGGAAATACATGAGGAGAGGTGAGAGTATTTGGAGAGTTTTACCAAAAAGCTGGAAAATGGATGAAGGGCTGAATGTCTTTTGGGCTCAATCGTTTGAGTGAAAATCATTGAATACTTTCAGGAGCAGGAAGCTTAACTAACCTAAGCCTGACTGATAAGGTTCTAACTGCTACCCTCACTGTGACCAGTTGGTTTGGGACAGGTGGGTACATACCTCAGGATTTTACTGATCACAGGGGCTCAGTTCCAAACTAGTGGCTGAACTTGCACTGAACTCCTATCGCATAGATTTTATATAAACAATAATTAATACAAATTATACTCTTTTCATTTATTTATGTGACAGGGCTTGTGCCTGCCATGGCTCAGTGGTAGCACACTTGGAAGGCTGGAGGTGTCAGAGGACCCAGCCTCAGAATAGAAGGCTGTCCCTTTAGAACAGAGATGAGGAGGAATTTCTTTAGCCAGAGGGTGGTGAATCAGTAGCGTTATTTCCACAGACAATTATGTTCGCCAGGTCATTGGGTATTGAAACCCAAAGCTCAATTGGAAGAGTGGAAGTTGAAACCCAGTGGTTGAGGCCTGGAGACTGAAGGCTGGAGGCTGGTCCTGGAGTTAGAGCACTGTCCTTGTGTGGGTCTGGGTGGGAGGAAAGGAAGTTTTGCTGTTGTTGTTTTGTTGCCTGTTGAGTTCTGTTTTGTTTTGTGTAGTTCTGCCAAGCATTGAGGGCATGTTACGTTGGTGCCAGAATTCATAGCGACTCTTGTGGGCTGTCTCCAGCACATCCTTGGGTGCGTTGATTGTTATGCCAAGCAACCCACTTCTCTGTATTTTTTAAAAAATGTGATAAATAAAGCTGAAATGTATGTTTAAAGTGGGGGTTGATAATTAGTGTGGCTGCTGAAGGTTATGAGGAGAAGACAGGAGAATGGGGACAAGAAGGAAAATAAATCAGCCATGGTTGTATGTCAGAGCAGATTTGATGGGCCAAATGGTCTAATTCTGCATCAAGAGATAAGTTGTACATTTGGGGATGTTGGATTTCTGTCAAAGCATTAAATAGAAGCCACTCTCTGCCTTTTCAGTTGAGTTGAAAGTTATTATAAAAATAAGTAGACCATCTACAACCTTGGGATTCATCTTTTGCAGGCAGCCACAAAACAAAGAAACAATAGAATCCACAAAAAAACAAATAGCGAAGACCGCCATAAATCCAACGTGCAAAAGAGGGCAGATCTCGCAAATAGTAAACAAAAGTAAACAAATAACACCTAGAACTTGCTGCAGAGTGCCTGAAAGTGAGACTACAGGTTGCAGAGTCAGTCCAGTGCTGAGGTGGGTGAAGCCAGTCTAAGAGCTCGATGAGCACTGTGCAACAATTGCTCCCTACCCAGCAGCATGGGACCAGAGCCCAAATGCAGCAGCCAGCAGGAAGGAAAAGCGTAGTTCATCTCTCAAAAAAAAATTATCTCAAGATCAGAGGAGTTCATTCCAGTGTCATGGCCAATGTTTATCCCTCAACCAGCATCACCAGAGCAGGTGTTGCAATCATTTATAATAGTCATATACACAGTGGCCACTACATTAAGTACATCATATATCTAATAAAGTGCCAATGAGTGCATGTTCATGGTCTTCTGCTGCTGTAGGCCGTACACTTCAAGGCTCAATGTGTTGTGCATCAGAAATGCTCTTCTGCACACCACTGGTGTGATATGTGGTTATTTGAGTCAGGTTAACCCAGTCTGGTCATTCTCCTCTGATCTCTCTCATTAACACAGCTGTTTCACCCACAGAACTGCTGCTCTCTGGAAGTTTTTTTTCTGTTTTCTTCTTCCTCGGTAAACTCTAGAGACTGTTGTGTGTGGAAAACCCCAGGAGATCTGCAGTTCCTGAGATACTCGAACCACCCCATCTGGCACCAACAATTCTTCCATGGTCAAAGTCACTTAGATCACATTTCTTCTCCATTCTTATGTTTAAACTGAACCACTTGACCACATCTGCATGCTTTTATGCATTGCTGCCTCTTGATTGGTTGATTAGATATTTGCATTGACGAGCAGTTGCACCTAAAGTGGCTATTGATTGTATAGAAGATATGAATGTATATACTGTAAAGGATTACACATCACATGTAGCGCATGTTCCTTAATATTAAAAAAAACAAAAAGATCTGGAAGTACTTAGCAGCTTCGGCAGTATGTGGGGAAAGAGAAATATTTAACCTTTCAGATCCTGGGTATTTTATCTGCATAGCAATGCAACAGAATTTGGTTGTAGCTCATTACTGCAGGCCTTTTACAAGTTCCCGGCTAGTGGACAATGTGTACACGTGAACGAGTGGCTGGGAGACCAGTGAGATGGATCTGCCCATTGCTATGGAGCGGCAGGCATTTTCTGCTGTATGGGAATTCTGTTTGCAGCAGCATATAAGTGAAAAGTCCTGGTTTAACTACACGTTGCTCTAGTTCGGCCCATGTTATTCGTTTCATTGCTGGGCAGACGCATCGCCGACTTGTGAACCGTTCAGGTTACAGGCTGTTATCAGGAATGAAACTCTGTCAAACTGTGGTGACTGACCTGTATATGAGGTTAAATCCTGCACAGAGATCATTCAGACTGTAACAAACAAGATGCTTATTAGATCAAAGTGACATTGCCACCAAGCTGGAACAGAAACACCTGATCGTTAAAGACGGCACCATATTGTGGAGATGAAATGTAATAAAATTCACCTGAGCAGTTTGAAGAGCAATCTGACTGGTTGCATCTCCATCTGGTGTGGAGGGGCCACTGTACAGGATAGGGAAAAGCTGCGGGGCATTGTAAATTCAGCCATCATGGGCACTTGTCTCCTCACCATCAAGTACATCCTCAAAACACAATGCCTCAAAAAGGCAGCATCCATCATTAAGGACCCCTCATCACATAAGATATGCTCTCTTCTTGTTACGGGAGCCTGAAGACACAAATTTAATGTTTTAGGGACAGCTTCTTCCCCACCACCATCAGATTTCTGAACAGGAAATGAACCAACCCATAGTTACTACCTCACTATTTTTGCTATATTTAATTTTTAATGTATATTTTGAAGTGCAATTTATGGTATTTTTATGTCTCGCACTGCTGCCACAAAACAACAAATTTCATGACATAGATCAGTGACATTAAACTGACTCTGATGCTATCAGGCTCCTGAATCAGAGTGCACTTTCAAGGAATCTTTACAACTCATCTTCTCAGTAGCTTTTTTTTCTCAGTCATGGTTTATAGATTTTTTAACATAAAATTCTACTGCATTTATTTTTTCCTTATAATTGCCCACAAGAGAGGTGAATGCCGAAGTAGTATATAGAACATATACAAACTTTGATAATAAATTTGCTTTGAGCTTTGAAGGTGTTTTATGTTCAGATCTGTCCTTGGTGCCTGCCTTATTGTGAAGCAAGTCAATAGAGTTTAAGTACAGTGCAGGTATTAAGTGAGAACTTGCTGGGCCTGTTGAATTAACTATGATGCAGCAATAGCATAAATTCATTACGGCTCTATTGATTTTAAAGTGCTCTGGATGTGCTGTGATCTTAGGCTCAGTGAGATAGGGAGAGATACAGGACAGAAAAGGGCCTCTTGGCCCACAACTTCCTCACCGACCATCTACCACCCACTTACACTAATCCTACACTAATCCCAACGTCTTGAACGGTGGCTTTTCTTTGTTAACTTATTAGTCATTTTACGGCTTGTTCTTGTGCAGCTCAGCTCATGCAGAACGATACTTTTTCCTATAGTCGCAGAGTGAGTTTCATCAAACTTGATCCACTTGATACTGAAATCAGTTCAAAACTGGATTGTGCTGTATCAGTCAGTCATGAGTTGGTAAGCTTTTAAAATGCGTGATTGGGAATGATAGAGATATGTGTTACTCGAAAGCATTTTAGGTTGATAATGAATGTAATAAAAACCAAGAAAAATTAAATCCTAACCATGACCACTTTTATTTTTATCAGGCAAAAAACAAAAATGAGCTAAGGTTTGGAATATTTTAACCTCAAAGTCACTATCAGATTGGAAAAGGGATGTAGAGAGCTGGCCTTCAAAGTGTTAATGTTGTATTGTGACACGCTAAAAGCATTCTTCTATTAGAAGGAGGTTGCTGTGCATTTAATATATGCACAAGTTTGAACAGAGAGACAGCGAGAGAGTTTGTTCCATTGCTTCCCCTGACAGTCCCTCACAGAAGTGTTATCACATTACATGTATTGTATAAATAGGAAGCCTGATTTCCGTTGGCAGATAGAAAATGCAGGTATCTTTTTACAAAGCTTCTACTTCAGTCACCCCTCTTGCCTTTTGCAGTGCCTCCGAAATCCCACACTCTAATCCCCAACTAACAAAGATCTGTTTCTTTGCTTTGCAGAAACCACACTGCAGAGGTTGTGTGCACCTCGGCCTGTAGGCCAGAAGCAGCCTGTTTACAATTTCCCTGTTCCTGTTTTTAATGTTGCTCTAAGAGCAGTCACAAAGGGCCAGTTTTGTCCTTCAGGAACAAGGGAGCTATTAGAGACAGACTGAGGAAGGAAGGAAGGGAGATCCAAGGAGAAAAGCCCTGGAGGGATTAATGTACATTGGCATTCCCTGAGGGGCAGTGTGTTATAGTTTGTTTTCTTACCTATTTTATTCTCTCTTCTAATCACAAATCTATTATTTTTTCCATATGTTATTCTTTGTGGTGTTTTCCTGTCAGTCATTTGTGGAAAATAAACAAGGTTTTCTCACTTTTCATTATCTTTTCCTCTTTGCTTTCTAAGGGCCTTGGATCCTTATTGTCGGACCATCACAGCAGCCCTCCCGGTGCCTCCTATTGTTTATGTGGCAACCCTTGGCAGTGAGGGCAATGCCCTCCTCAACTAACGAAGACATAGGAATTGTACCTCACTCCTCTCTCACTACCACCATTGGGTGAGAGGTACAAGAGCTTTAGGACCCACACTACCAGTTTCAGGAACAGTTCTTACCCTGCAACCAGCAGGCTCTTAAACCACGGTGGATAACAATAACTTCACTCATCTCAACTCTGAATGGATTCTACAAAACTACAGACTCACTTTCAAGGACACTGCTCCTCATGTTCTCAGCATTATTTATAATTTTCTTTGCACAATTTGCCCTCTTTTGTACATTGCTTATCAGTATTTATGTATTGTTTTTCATAAATTCTATTGTAGTTCTTTATTTTCCTGTAAATGCCTGCAAGAAAATGAATAAAGGTTGCTTATGGGGACATACGTAGTTTGATAATAAATTTACATTGAACTTTGACTGTGGGTTTTTTATCTTCCCTTGACAATTACATACTGCATACACTTCCAGCAGGTGTCATCAGATAGTCAGGAAGAGAGGGCGTCTTTGACAGATTTCTCCTTCCTAAACCAGGGGTGCTACAGCCAAAAGGAGGAGCCACTGCCAAAATCAGCTAACTCCCTGGAGAACTGAGTTTGAACTTGGATCCTTTCTGGTCTGGGTGGTTCTTTGCCTACTGGATAAATGTGGCAAGTCCTCAAAGAGGCTAGTCATGTTACTTCGAATCTTGCTCACGGCTGCAAAATTCCAATTTGTCTATTGTGTTTCTATATTTCTTTAACCGTGCCATTATATTTCCTTCTCCAAGAAACCCCCAAAGTTTCTATTTTTTCCCACAGATTTATGTGTGGAAGTTTAAACCATAATGTTCAGAAATCTGGTTGACAGTAGAGGCATCAGTTACTGTATTGATCTGATAACTTCCCACCGAGATTCACTGAGCACTGACAGTCAATAGAAAGCTGGATTGGTATTTACTCAGGAAGAACATGAGGGGGAACTTCTTCATTCAGAGGGTGGTGAGAGTGTGGAACGAGCTGCCAGCAGAAGTGCTGGATGTGGGTTCATTTTCAACACTTGGATAAGTCCATGAATAGGAGGGCGAAGCGGGCCATCGTCCAGATTCAGGTTGATGGGACTAGGCAGAATAATAGTTTGGTGTGGACTAGATGGGCCGAAAGGCCTTTTTTGTGCTGTAGTGTTCTATAGTTCTGACTCTCTACATCCTACAAGGCTAATGGGGTAATTGAAAAAAATTGGCAATCTTCCTGAGTGGCTCATTAATACTTTAAGCTTTAATATTATTTTTCATTTAATATTTATTTTTTTATTTAGAGATACGGTGCTGATCAGACCCTTCCAGCCGAATGAGCTGCACCACTCAGGAACCCACGCTAGCCCAATCACAGGGCAATTTACAATGACCAATTAACCTACGAACCGGTACGTCTTCAGACTGCGGGGGAAACCGAGACACCGAGAGGAACCCCACATGGTCACAGGGAGAATGTACTAACTCCATACAGCTGGAGCCAGAATTAAACTCCAAACTCCGATGCCTCGAGCTGTAATAGTGTCGTGTTGATCACTGGTGTCACAGAGCCCCATTTCTTCATCTTTTTCATCCAACCATGCCTGAGGCCAAAGGTCCAAACAGATATCTCTGTTTAATCCCAGTTTGACAACTCTTCAACAGGGAGAACTCTCTAGAGCCAGACCCCCACACTAGATGTTCTTCCAGTGGGTGTTTGACAGAAAGCCAACACCATTTGGTAAACTCATCCAGACTTTCTGCAATAAAAAACCTTCCTTCCTGCAACCCAGAAACGCTTCAAAGTGGCAAATGAAAATAAGTTATGAACCCTTTTCAGTAATTTTACTGAAATAATCCCCAGATGGATAAATGAACAACATTGTAGGAAGAACAAGTGCAATTAAGTTAGATTTAACTGCAAGTTGTCAGAGATTAGAGTTTGTTTTACTTTATATTCCAGCTATGTACTCTTCTTCATTTAAAAAAAATTCAGAACTAAACTTGTGACACTGCAAATCCAATCAGAGGCCTCTAATAATTTCACTTCCTCTCAAAGATCAATAAATTTGCAGTTGCTGCAGTCTTTTGGGTGATTTCCTAAATTTGCTGTCTCCAGTGTACTCCATTTTAGAACTTAACAATTCTGCCATACCTCTCAGAGCTGTGCCACGAGGAATTTCCCCATTATAAAACCATCTCCTGTTTCCTACATTAGAGCACTGACCGCACTTCAGAAGAACTTCTACAGTCTTGAAGTGCTTTAGGGCTTCCTGAGGTTACAACAAGGTGGAGAGTACAAGCCCTCCCCACCATTGAGCACATCAGCACAGAGCTTTGTCGCAGGAAAGCAGCATCCATCATCAGAGACCCCACCACCCAGACCATGCTCGCTTCTCACTGCTGCCATCAGGAAGCAGGTACAGGACCCTCAGGACCTCCAGATTCAGGAACAGCAATTATCCCTCAACTATCAGACTCTTAAAGCAGAGGGGATAACTTCACTCACCCATCACTGAACTGTTCCCATAACCAGCAGTCCAACTTTCAATGCTCTTCATCTCATATTCTCGATATTTATTGCTTATTTATTTAATATTATTTATTTATTCTTGTATATGTATAGTTTGTTATCTTTTTGTACTTTGGTAGAGCACCAGTTGGTGCGGTATTTCACAGATTCCATTATGGTTATTATTCTAGCAACGCACACAAAATGCTGGTGGAATGCAGCAGGCCAGGCAGCATTTGTAGGGAGAAGCACTGTCGACGTTATTATTCTGTACAAATTTATTGAGTATGCCCGCAAGGAAATGAATCTCAGGGTTGTAAATGGTAACATATGTACTTTGACAATAAATTTACTTTGAACCAGTCTTTCTGTTTAACAGAGACAGAAAAGCCACTAGGCGAAGACTTGTAAACTCTGATACCCACAGGAAAACATCAATATGAGAAACTCACATATATACAGCAGCGTGCAAAAGTCTTAGGCACATTTATACAGTATTATGCAAAAGATGCATATATATATATATATACATACACATGTGTGTATATACAGCTAGGGTGCCCAAGACTTTAGCATGGTACTGTGGTAATTTTATGTGTTGCACTGTACTGCTGGGACAAAAGTAAACAAATTTCATGATGTACCTAATTGACAATAAACCTGATTCTGATATGGGTCTCTATTGAGAGTGGGAAGGGGGCAGGGAGAAAGGAATCATGGTTGGGAAAAAGAGAGGGAGTGGGAAGCACCAGAGAGACATTCTATAATAATCAATAAATCTATTGTTTGGAATCAGGTGACTCTGCCTGGTGACACAGGGCTGGGTGTGTCTGCAACTGTGCCACCCACCGCCCCTGGCACTCTGCCACCCATCCCACACCCCTCCCACAGCACCCACCTTTGCCATTCACAACATCCTTTGCTCCCGCCAGATTTACAAACTTGCTCCCTGCTCTACATTGACAGTGCTGAATTTAAAATAGCTTTATCTTCCAGCCAATGCTCAAATCTCAAACATACACTTTTCAGTAACCTTACACACCTGATCCACTCCGCATCCTCCAACTGTTACCATCTAGTTAGCATCCCGCCCTATGGGGTTAAACTCGTCACCTTTTCTTATCAGATTTCATCATTTGCAACACTCTGATTTGTCTGCTAATCAGCCTCTCTTGCCATCTTAAGCCAAAGTTGCAAGTGGAGTTTATCGCCGGTAAGTAGATACACAGGTGTAATGAAAAACCTTATTCGCAGCAGCATCACGCAGCATCAGATAAACAACATTTGCAAGAAAAATATAAATTAACAGAAATTTTACTCAATTTTTAAATGTAAGAACACAAACAAAAATTCAGAGTGTAGTGTAGTGCAAAATGCTCATACATTTGCTCTACAGTGGCAGTGATTAGAGTTGCACATGTCAGTTCAAGAACTAAATGGTTGAAGTGAAGTTCTTGAACCTGGTGGTGCGGCACTACAGATTTCTACATCCCCTGCCTGCCTGATGGCAGCTGTGAAATGCAATGGCCCAAGTGGTGAGGATCTTTGATGATGGATATTGCTTACTTGGGGCAGCACCTGCTGTAGATAATACCAACGGCAGGGACTAATGCAAACTACTATATGACTTAACGATTAGGATCCTAACTGGACTGATTTCATGTGCTCAAAGTTGTTATAATTAGCCCTGTAGCATTATACATTTCTATACATTATAAATCCTGGAACTATAATTTCTAATACAAATATTTAGGGACTGAGTTGGACAAGTTAATAACTTTCTTATCATGGAATGAGTGGAACAATTGTGGCATGGTACTTACTTCCTGAAGAATTTCAATTCCATCTGGAGTACAGATAATGGAAGGCTTGCTCCCCTTTATGGAATGAGTCAGCTCTAGTATTGTACTGTGAACTCTTTCTGTGCACTGTTTTATTTGCAAATGAGTAGAAACTTGTCATGAATGTTGACTTTCATTAGTCAGAGGTAATGTTGCAGCTCGGTAAAACCCTAATTAGACCACACTTGGCATATTGTGTTCAGTTCTGGTTGCCTTATTATAGAAAAGTAATGGAAGCTTTAGAGAGGCTGAAGAGAATGCTGCCTGGATTAGAGAGAATGCCTGATGAAGATAGGTTGAGTGAGCTAGGGTGTCTCTTTTTGGAGCTAAGGAGGATGAGAGGTAACTTGATAGAAATGTACAAGAGGCAGGAACTTTTTTTTCCCCAGGGTGGAAATGGCTAATGCAAGAGGCCACAATTTTAAGGTGATTGGAGGAAAGTATGGGAGGAATGTCAGAGGTAAGTTTTTTTACAGTTGAATGTCCTGTCTGGGGTGGTAGTTGAGCAAAGATACTAGGGACATTTAGTAAACTCTTTGATAGGCACATGAATGATAGAAGAATGGAGGGCTATGTAGGAGTTAGATTGATTTTAGGGTAGTTCATAAGGTTGACATAGCACTGTGGGCCAAAGGGCCTGAACTATGCTGTAGTATTCTTTGTTCTATGTTATAAATGCAGGCAAATGGAATCAACTTAAAAATTCTGGATGACCATTTGGGCCTTCGGGCCTGTTCTGTGCTGTATGATTAAATATATTGCTGGTACTCATTGTCAGGTCCTCTACTAATGAATTGCCAGAGAGTATTTAGTAGCAATTGACACAAGGGATCAGCTGCCTAGAGAGAAGCTTGAGGCAAATTAGGTTGGTGGCAATTTCAAACTCTGCTGAAATAAGCCTGTTAAAATCAGATGCATTCCAATCCATATTTTCTAGCTATCATACTATCTTTAGATTGTTTTGGGCATACAGTCCGCGGCCACTTCATTAGGTGCATCTGTTAATCTGCTTGTTAATGCAACTAACTAATCAGACATTCATGTGGCAGTAACTCAATGCATAAAAGCATGCGGACATGACATGCTCAGGAGTTCAGTGGATGTCCAGACCAAACATCAGAATGGGGAAGAAATCTATTCTTTGTGACTTAGACCGTGAAATGATCGTTGATGCCGGACAGGGTAGTTTCAGCATCTCAGAAACTGCTGGGTTTTTCCACGTACAACAGTTTCTAGAGTTCACAGAGCATAGTGTGAAAACCAGAAACAAATTAGCCTGTGAACGGTGTTTGGTGGGCGAAGACACCCTGTTAATGAGAGAGGTCAGCGGAGAGTGGGAGGATTGGCTCAAGCCAACGGAAAGATGAGAGTAACCCAAATAACCATGCATGACAACAGTTGTGTGCACATGAGCATCTCTGAACGCACATGTTGGACCTTGAAGTGGATGGTCTACAGCAGCAGCAGACCACAAACATGCACTCAGCAGTTACTTTATTAGGTACAGGAGGAAACTTCTAAAGTGGACACTGTGCGTATGTTCCAAGATTTCATTAACATGAAATTGCTCAAAAAATATTCTAGATGCAGAACTAAATGTGACCATATTCTGAGGCTTAAACACTCATATCAGTTTAGCACAGAATCCTAATGCCATGGTTCTCATTTATATTCAGTGGTAATACAACAGGGAGATTACTGTTCTGTAGTGCATGACGTATTACAGAAATCACCCTGGGTTATACTTAAAATAACAGATAGCGAAGAACGAATTGGAACATTTTAACCTAATCTAGGGCTTTAAGTAACATGGATTGTGTGTTAAATTTATTGTTCTGAAACATTAAGATTAGCTTTTAACCTTGAAATCAAATGCAGCTGTTAGAATATTGAATAATATTCATTAAACACATTCAGTTTTATAATTCATGTTGCTTGCAGTGAAGTTTAATTCTTTATCAGGCTTTGAGTTAAATTGAGGGCAGTACAGTTCCATTACACTGATACAGAACTGTGGAGAGTCCTCTGGGAAGCAGGCGATTAGCACTGGCTCTTCCCAATTTCCTCACAGCTCTTCATTGCAAAGCCAGCTTTTATCCCCTGGTACATCCTGATATATGCTATTACAAAAGGCAATCTGTTCAAGAAACTGTGTTAAGTCCACTTGGAGAGGGGGGCTCAAGTTTCCTGTCCTGTTCAGGCATGTGTGTGGGGAGAAATCAGGGACTTGAATCTAAGTCTTGATTTAACCCTTTTCTACCTAGCGGAATAAAGCATGGTAATGGTTGAAATGTGAAAACTCTGCCTCCCTGACTTTCATTTGAACCCCACAAAGCCTTCCTTTTCCTGGCCCATTCTCACCCATGCAGACTGCCTGGCACCATACTCGGTTTCCTTCCCACAGCCTGGGCAATCAGATGGTAGTCAGGCAAAGTGATGATTAAATGAGGCCTGACCGTCCACTGTGGTCTGCAAATCTCTTGCCTTGGTCGTGGTCTACAACTGCTCATCTTCACAATTCTTGTACTGCAGAGTTTGTTGCTCTCTGCTTCTTCTGAAACCAAGATTAGGGTATTTATGAAGTCATATAACCATATAAACCATATTACAACTACAGCACCGAAACAGGCTATCTCAGCCCTTCTAGTCCATGCCAAACATTTACTCACCCAGTCCCACCGACCTGCACTCAGCCCATAACCCTCCTGCACTCAGCCCATAACCCTCCATTCCTTTCCTGTCCATATACCTATTCAATTTTACTTTAAATGACAATATCGAACCAGCCTCTACTACTTCTACTGGAAGCTCAAGCCCAAAGCTTCCACTCTCTGAGTAAAGAAGTTTCCCCTCGTGTTACTCCTGAACTTCTCCCCCTTAACTCTCAACTCATGTCCTCCTGTTTGAATCTCCCCTACTCTCAATGGAAAAAGCCTATCCATGTCAACCCTATCTATCCCCCTCATAATTTTAAATACCTCTATCAAGTCCCCCCTCAACCTTCTACGCTCTAAAGAATAAAGACCTAACGTTCAACCTTTCTCTATAATTTAGGTGCTGAAACCCAGGCAACATTCTAGTAAGGCAAACACGAGGAGATCTGCAGATGCTGGAAATTCAAGCAACACACATAAAATGCTGATGGAACACAGCAGGTCAGGCAGCATCTATAGGGAGAAGTGCTGTCGACGTTTTGGGCCGAGACCCTTCATCAGGACCGTTCTAGTAAATATAACATTCTAGTAAATCTTCTCTGTACTCTCTCTATTTTGTTGACATCTTTCCTATAATTCGGTGACCAGAACTGTACACAATACTCCAAGTTTGGCCTCACCAATACCTTGTACAATTTTAACATTACATCCCAACTCCTATACTCAATGCTCTGATTTATAAAGGCCGGCATACCAAAAGCTTTCTTCACCACCCTATCCACATGAGATTCCACCTTCAGGGAACTATGCACCATTATTCCTAGATCACTCTGTTCTACTGCATTCTTCAATGCCCTACCATTTACCATGCATGTCCTATTTTGATTAGTCCTACTAAAATGTAGCACCTCACACTTCTCAGCATTAAACTCCATCTGCCATCTTTCAGCCCACTCTTCTAACTGGCCTAAATCTCTCTGCAAGCTTTGAAAGCCTACTTCATTATCCACAACACCACCTACCTTAGTATCATCTGCATATTTACTAATCCAACTTACCACCCCATCATCCAGATCATTAATGTATATGACAAACAACATTGGACACAGTACAGATCTCTGAGGCACACCACTAGTAACCGACCTCCAACCTGACAAAGTTATCCAGCACTGCTCTCTGGCATCTCCCATCCAGCCACTGTTGAAACCATTTTAACTACTTCAATATTAATACCTAATGATCGAACCTTCCTAACTAACCTTCTGTGTGGAACCTTGTCAAAGTCGGTGATGTTTTTTGAGAACTACTAAGAAGTGGGTAATTAATTACAATTTCTATCTGGACTACACTTTATTAGGCAATATTCTACTGTTCAGAGCTAGAAAAATGAGCTTATTGTCAATGAATGGCCTGAGAAAAACTTTCAGGATCAGAATCAGGTTTATTATCATATATACATGCCATGAAATTGGCTATTTTGTGGCAGCGCTGCAGAGTAGGTCACAAAAAAAGTAAACAAATAAATAGTGCAAAATAGGAATAACGAGGTAGTGTTCCAAAATCTGATTGTGGAGGGGAAGAATCTACACCCAAAACACTGAGTGTAGGTTTATACTATGCAGCCTCTTTTGATCCTGCGCATTACAGCCTCAGGGAGGTGATGCAAACCAGTTAAAATGCTCTCCATCATACATCTGTAGAAATTTGCTAGAGTCTTTGGTGACTTACCAAATTCCTAATCAATGAGTTGGGTCTAGGTTAGATCCTCCAAGATTATGACGCTCAGGAACTTGAAGCTGCTCACCCTTTCCACTGGCAACCCCTCAGTGAGGCCTGGTGTGTGTTCTCCTTCCTGACTTCCCCTTCCTGAAGTCCACAATCAGTTTCCTGGTCTTGCTGATGTTGTCTGCAAGGTGGAAGTGCTAATTTAAAGAGTTAACTGTTGTTCTGCTACTGAGCTTAGTTATAAATAATGACTTTAAGGCAACAATCTGATGTGAATGCTGCAGCTTTTGTAGCTAACGACTCCGAAACCATAATGAAATATTGTTCTGCAACTGAGAGATTAGTGACAGCAAGGCAGTAATCATCAACCAGTGTGAACTGCTTCCCATCTCGTAGAAAGCGTGCTCCACAGGAGTGAAGCAGTTAGCATGACGCTTTAACACCCCGGGGCGTCGGAGTTCAGAGTGGAATTTCCGACGTCATCTGTAAGGAGTTTGTATGTCCTCCCTGTGGAGTGCACAGGTTTCCTCCCACATTCGAATGACGTACAGGTTAGTAGGTTAGTTGGTTTTTGCAAATTGTTCTGAGATTACGCTAGGGTTTAGTTGGGGGTTCCTGAGCAGCACGGCTCAAAGTGCTCGAAGAGCCTATTCTACACTGTATCGCAATAAATAAATAAAAATACTTATTGCCGTCATACTGTGACAACATCCTAAATGCTTATCAACCAAGTAATTCTGAAATGTGACAGTGAATTGGTGCATACATGGAATACTGAAGTGAAGGGATAATGTTGCCAGTACTAGGAGCCGATTGAATAACAAACACTGGTCAAGATACTGAGAGCTTTTACCCAAACCATTCCTGAGTAGCACCGTCATGCACACCAGCCTTTGCAGCATCCAGGACATCTTCAAGGACCAATACCCTCTGCTCATTGCTGCCACTGAGGAGGTGGTACAGGAGATTGAAGGTACACACCCAATGATTCAGGAACAGCTCCTTCCACTCTGCCATCAGATTTCTCAATGGACATTGAACCCATGAATGCTACCTCATTACTTTTTCTCCTTTTTTCTCTCTTTTTGCATTACTTATTTAACTTTTTAAAATATATACACACACTTCTTACTTGGGTGACGGGGCAGAGATACAAAGGTTTAAGGCACTCCTTTTCTCTGCTAGCCTGCAGATCACCCTTGGACAAGGTGCAGCACCTGCTTAGCCTCCCTATCAGGGTCTCATGAAGCAATGAGAGCAGGTGGAGGATGATCATATAAGCAGCTGGTGCATATCAATAGTCCTGTTTGCAACACAGATGCCAGGCAGACAATCTCTGAAGATGATGGCTGTGGTCACCAGTCTTGTAAGGACACTGCCCAGAAGACAACAATGGCAAATCATTTCTGTAGAAAAATTGGGCAAGAATAATCACAGTTATGAGACTATGATTATCTACATCATACGACACAAGGCGTAATGATGATGATACTTACTGCAATTTAGTTTTTAATGTTATGTATTACAATGTACTGCTGCCTCATAACAAAAAAATCCTCAGCATATGCCAGTGATATTAAACCTGATTCTGATTCTGAGATCTTTTATACTACCTGAGAGGACAAAGCCTCAGTCTGATGTCTCACCTGAAAGATAGCATTTACAGCAGAATAGCACAGTAATGAAGCACACAGTCTAAATCATCTAGAGTGAAACTTATTTGAACTGAATTTGAACTCACAGCTTCTGACTCAGAAATTAAGAGTGCTAACACACAAACTGACATGTTGTACAGTCACTAGGCATTTTGATGATCCTTGGGATTGAACAATTAGCATTATGGCTTGATTCCGTACATGAGAAATGGCTTGTGGGCTGCATGGAGTCTGAAAGTCTGTTTATCTGAAAAGGCAACCAACTGGGTCTTAACTGCTTGCAGTTCAGTTCAGAATCACAATCAAGTTTATTTATCACTGATGTATGTCATGTTATTTCTTGTATTATTCAAAGTAAATTTATCATCAAAGTACAGATTTCACCATATACAACCCAAAGATTCGTTTTCTTGTGGCATACTTAGTAAATCCAAGAAATATAATAGAATCAATGAAAGAGTGCACCAAACAGGACAAACAAGCAACATGCAGAAGACAACAAACCGTGCAAATATAAAAGAAAAATAAATAAGTAATAATAAATAAGCAATAGAAATTGAGATGAAAACTCCTTGAAAGTGAGTCCATAGATTCATGATTGAACTATGAATCTCTGCTAATTACAGACTATGATAGTTGGCAGCAGTTTAGTGTGAGGCATGAAAATTACAGAAAGTTACAAAAATAAATTAGTATAAAAGATGAATAACTAGGTAGCTGCCAATGATCCATCAAAAAAAAACTGGACTGGTGCTCCATTGTGAGAATTGGGGAATGCTAGATTGTTGCGAGGTTGTCTTTTGCATAAGAAATTAAACTAAAAACCTCTCCATTCTCATGGCTGCACATACAGCACCCAAGACATTCTTTTGGTAAAGAACACTAGAGACAGATTGATCCAAAATGATGCATTTCACCATATATTTGAATGTACATGTGACAAATAAAGCTAATCTTTTCTTATAATAAAGCTAATAAATAAAATAAAATAATAAATAAAGCTAATCTTAGTCCTGACGATGGGTCTTGGCCCGAAACGTCGACAGTGCTTCTCCTTATAGATGCTGCCTGGCCTGCTGTGTTCCACCAGCATTTTGTGTGTGTTGTTTTAATCTTTTCTTTCTTTATCTTTACTTCCCTGGTGTCCTGGCAACATTTATCCCTCAGTTGATGAAAAGGCAATACTTGTTTATTATCACCTTACAAACTGTGGAAGCTGAGCTGGCACTCAATGACCTTAGCTCTGTCTGGATGGCAAATAGCTAATACTTGCCCAGAATCTCAGTGCATCTTAATCAGGTTATCCCTGACCCCAGACCCATCTCCGAGCTAATTTAAAAAATGGTACGAGCAGGTGCCAGACACAAACACAGCGTTGAATGTAGTGTGAGACCATGAGCTCTCAACAAAAGGTGAAACAAGTTTCAGAATGACTCACAGACCAGACACAGGAAAAATGTGCTAATAACCAGAGGTTTTGCATCATTTCTGCTGTTTTTCTCTCATAAAGTAGCGGTGGAGCAGTGTGCTGATTATATATTACCTCATATTTGTTGCCCTCAGCCACTGGACTCTTAAGCCAAGGGGGATCACCTCACTCAGCTTCACTTGCCCCACCCACAACCTATGGACTCTCTTTCAAGGACTCTTCATCTCATGTTCTCAGTATTTATTGCTTTTTCATTTATTATTTCTTTTTTTTAGTATTTGTATAGTTTGTTGTCTTTTGCACACTAGCTGAATGCCCAAGTTGGTGTGGTCTTTCATTGATTCTATTATGGTTATTATTTTATTGTGGATTTATTGAGTATGCCTGCAAGAAAATGAATCTCAGGGTTGTATACAGTGACATATTTGCATGTAGATAATAACCTTACTTTGAACTATGAGTAAGATCTTGGATCAGGGGTGGCAAACCTTTTTGTTAGCATGCGTCCAAATTGGCTTTAAGAAATCTTTAAGAAACTCTCTGATGGCATGGCAATCCTGAGCAGAGATTGTCATCGATTAATGAATAAGTATATGGTGACGTATACATATTGTACATTGGTAATAAATTTATTTTGAAATCTTTCTATTAGTACTAAAAGATAAAACGGCAACTTACGTAAGATTTTACATGCATTAATTTGCTTTCCAATTTCGGGGTATCTATAACTGGGGTAGATGTTCCAGGCTAAATTATGTTAAAATAAATATTTTTAATCACTGATAGAGAAACAAAGTTTCTAAATACTATTGCTTCTCTTTTATTTTATTTTCCTTTTTGTGTTTTAAATATCTAGTAAACTTGCCCTTTGAGATCATTACTCACTTTGTTAAATCTCATCACGATGAGCTGGCAGTAGATTTATGTAAGTTGTGACATCTTCAGAGATGTGACTTCTTCTCATCAGTTAATGTGAAAGATTTCATGACCCTGTCTTGCACTCTGTAAAAGCTATGTAAAGGGTTAACCTGGGGCCTTCATATGTCAGCACTTCCAGTAGGCAAACCTACAATAAAGATTTCATTCATTCATTCATTCACAAATTTCTCCTTCCCCTTCCATTATCCTCCCTGTTGTCTCTGGAATTCCTGTGGGTTTCCAAAATTTCCCTGAAGAGGTGCCAACTATCACCTTACATTCAGCCAAGCAAATTTCTGAAAAGGAAAGAAAGCAGACAAATTGCTTAACGAGCAGGTGAACTGTGCCCTGGGAACACTGGGCTTCTTTAAAATCACCCGGCCACGCCATCCATATGCACCTGGGGCTAGAGCTCACTCACCTCCACTGCTAAAACGTTGGTCTGTGTTTAAGACTCCCCTGCACAGCAGCCAGTCTGTGCTCTATGTGTAGTGAATGGTCACTGTTGCTGTGTTCACTAATTTTAATGGCCCGGTTTGAAGGAATGTTTCTCCACCCGTAACATTAAACTGTCCTTTTCAGGTGCTGAAGGACCTGTTCTGTACTCCTAACGTTTTTCTGTTTGTGTTTCTGGTTTTTGATAGCTTTAAGGTTTCCTACTCATTTCTCCCCTCCTAAAGCTGGCTAGTTATAAGCACATATACATTCACACCTATCAGGTCATCGTTTATACGGGTGTCCTAAGCAGTGGGTGTTGACATAAGTAATGGGGTAGACCACTCAGCCCGTTGAACCTATTGCAGACCATTCAGCTAATCAAGATCTAAAAAAATTATATATATACACATACATATGCTGGAAAGCTTTGTGAAAATGCTCAGCAGATTTGGCAGTATTGTGGTACAATACTAAAGACACTTACACATTTCTATAGATCTACGGTGGAGAGCATTATGATGGGTTGCATCACAGCATGCTACAGGAGCTCAAATGTGCAGGATCACATGAGATTGCAGAGAGTTGTACACAGCCAACTCCATCATGGGCACAACCTGCCCCACCATCAAGGGCATCTTCAAAAGATGGTGCTTCAAGAAGGTGGCATTCATCAGTTAAGAACCATCACCATTGGGACATAGCCTCTTCTCATTACAACTATCCTGAACCAGATATAGAAGCTTGCAAACACACAATCAATGATTCAACCATCAGATCTCTCAATCATCTGGCCATGAGTCTATGGACACTATCTCATTATTCTTTTCTTTTTTTGTTGCACTATTTCTTGATTTTGTAGTTTATAGTAATTTAGGTCTTTGTACTGTATTGCTGCCATTAAACAAATTTCATGTCACATATTGCAAGTCAGTGAAAATAAATCTGATCCTGATCATTAATGAAAAAAGAAACAGCTAATGTTTAATGTCCAGGACCCATCATCAGAACTTAAAATGTAAATAAACTTTAAAATTAAACAAAATTCCTCGGTGTTATTATCTTGGAGGATCCGTCCTGTGCCCAGCTCGCAAGCACAAACATAAAGAAAGCACTTCTACTTGCTTAGAAGTTTATGAACATTCAGTGTAACATCTAAAACTTTGATAAACTTCTAAGTAGAGAGTATACTGGCAGGCTGCATCACAGCCTGGTACGAAAACAGCAATGCCCTGGAACAGAAAATTCTACAAAAAATAGTGGATATGGCCCAATCTGTCATGGGTAAAGCCCATTGAACACATCTACATGTGGCCTCACAGGAAAACAGTGTCCATCACCAGGGACCCCCACTACCTACATCATGCTCTCTTCACATTGCTGCCACCGGAAAGGTGGTACAGGATCCTCAGGACTCACATGAACAAGTTCACGAACAGTTATTATCCCTTAACCATCAGGTAATTGAATCAATGGGGATAACTCCACTTGCCCCTTCACCGAACTGTTCCCACAACTTATGGACTCACTTTCAGGGATTGTTCATCTTAGGTTCTCAATACTTTTTTGCTGATTTATTTATTATTATTTATTTCTCTTTGTATTTGCAGTTTATTGTCTCTTGCACATTGGTTGTCTGCCCTGTTGCCACAGTCTTTCAATGATTCTATTATAGTTATTGAATTTATTGAATATTCCCATATGAAAATGAATCCCATGGTTGTATATGGTAACATATGTACTTTGATAATAAATTTACTTTGAATTTCAGAAAAAGAAAAAAAGCTAGTTTACAGTAGCAGAAGAGGTTGGGGAAGAATGAGTAAGATAAACAGAATTTCTGATCTGATTACTTCCATCATTTTGATAATTAAGAACATACTGATGGGATGTTAACTGACAATTGGATTTGCAAAACTGTCTGTGAATGGGGCAGATCTGGGCAGTTTTTCACTTTACAGATTACTGATATGTACAATGGAACTGGTGACATTATGGCCAAGTTTGCAGGTAACACCATGACAGCTGGAAGAACAGGTAGTGTTGCAGAAGGACCTGGACAGGTTAGAAGTGTGGGTAAAGAAGCAGTGGATGGAATTGGGAAGGGTAGGTTGATGTACTTTGTTTAGAATAAAGGTGTAGACTATTTTCTAAATGGGGTAAGTCATCAGAAATTGGAGGTGCAAATAGATTTGTAAGTCCTAGTTCAGGATTCCCGTAAGGTTAACTTGTGTGCTAAGTCAGCAGAAAAGGTGGTAAATGCAATGTTATATTTTAGTTTGAAAGGTTTAGATAATAAAGGCAAGGATGTAATGCTGAGACTTTAGTTTAAGTGTTGGTCAGACTGCATGAGGAACATAGAGTAATTTTGGGTCCTGTATCTGAAAAACCAAATGCTGCCATTGGCGAGTGTCCAGAAGCAGATTTAAACAAGAATGTTCCCAGAAATGAAAACCTTGACATATGAGGAACATTGGATGTCTCTGGGCCCACTGAATATGCTGCCGTGGGCGGCATGGTAGTGTAGCCATTAATGTGATGCTATTACAGCTCTATGGTGTCAGAGTTTGGAGTTTAATTACTGTACCGCCTGTAAGGAGTCTGCACATCCTCCCTGCGGAATGTGTAGGTATTCTTTAGGTGCTCCAGTTCCCCCCCACCAGTCCAAAAACATACTGGGTATATTAACTGCCCTGTGATTAGGCTAGAATTAATTGGGGTTGATGGGGAATGACAGGATGGTGTTACTCCAAGGGCTGTACCACAAAATAATAAAACAAATAGTTACTGAAAGGCCTTGATAGAGTGAGTGTGGAGAGGAAGTTCCTTTAGAATGGGGATGGAAAGAAAAGTTGGCCATGGTTGAATGGCAGAGCTGTCTCAGTGAGTTCTCTATCTTATGGTCTTAAGCACCTTATGATTGTACACCATTTATTTCATTAGATCACTCTTCATCTTCCACAGTCACAGTGGAATCGAACACTGAGCACAATTAACAAAAATGCCAAATAGACAGAGGACCTGAAAATAACACACACAAATGCTGGAAGAACTCAGAATGACTTTCCATAGATGCTGCCTGACCTGCTGAGTTCCTCCAGCATTTTGAATTATTCTGGATTCCCAGCATCTACTGTTTATGAACTGAGGACCCCAAAATACTAGTTTAAAGTGCAAACAGTCTGCGTCTTCCTCATTATTAATCCCTCGATTTAAACTGTGGTTATTACTTGCTGTTTATGCAAGCTTGAACACAAATTGGCTGCCATGTTCCTCTGCCTTATAACGGCTACACTTTGGTAAAACTTAAATTTGTTGCGAAGCACTTTGAGAAAACATGAGGTTGTGAAAATTTTATACATGTAAGGCATCTTTTAAATCAGTGGTTGTCATACCTACTGAAGGATTATTTGTTCCATTGCCCAAGAGGTCAAGAAAAGGTGGATTAAGAACTACACAGCATTTTTACACAGAACGCAGAATAAATTCAGTCAATACATTATGGATTTCTAAAATTACCTTTCTTGTTATTTGTTGGGGGTCTCTTTGTGCTTGTTTTTGTTCAGTTAGAAGGATTTGTAGCTATCACCATTATTTTCCCAGTGCATTATATCCCATTCCATTACCTTGGGCAAATAGTTAATCTTGTGTGATACAGGTCTGAACTTCAGCAGGACACTTCCCCTAGAAAAACACCACAGCAAATTTTAATGTTCTGAGTAGCAGCACCTCAGGGTAATATTGTTTCCCTTTTGAAATCAGAAACCAAAATGTACTAACAAGAAGAACCATTAGGTCTGGTAATTCAGGATGACCCAAGGTTCCAATGCAGGCCCTTCTTACCCTTTTATTTGCTAGCACCATATTATTAAACGCAAAGATTCATGAAGAAACTAAATACAATACTATTCCTTTTGTCTCTTTAATTAATGCAACTATCATAGTAAACTCCTAGTCTTTATGGTATCATATTCCTGAGAGATGCACTGAGGTGTGATATACCTGGATTAACCATATTTACCTGGGGGATTAGAATTCAATTTGCATACTACAGTTTGGGCTAACTATACTATTGCTTCCATGATTTAGGACACCTTATAGTCTGATGTGAGTCATTAATTATTGATTTACATAAGAGAACGGTTCAAGCCACATCAATTTGAAATGACTTTTTAAACTCTACCCACTTTCTTCCCCTGCAACTCTACTCTTATCAACCTTTCAAGGATGTGTTCCCCAAATTACCACTGTACACATTTTAAGTAGAACATTACAGCACAATATAGGCCTTTCGGCCCATGTTGTACTGACTTTGTAACCTATTCTGACATCCATTTATCCTTCCCTCCCACATAGCCCTCCATATATCTAATAGTCTCTTAAGTGGCCCTAATGTATATGCCTTACCATCACCCCAGGCAGCTTGTTCCATACCCTCCCCGCTATACTTACCTCCAATACGTTAAAGTTATGCCCTATCGTATTAGCTATTTCTACCCTGAGTGCCCACTTGATCTATGCCTTTTACCATCTTTTACATCTCTATCAAGTCATTCTCGCACCTTCACTCCAAAGAGAAAAGCCCTAACTCACTCAACCAATCGCTTTACAATGCCAGTGATCACAGATAGGGGTTCGATTCCTGCCACTGCTGCAAGGAGTTTGTATGTCCACTCATGGATTTCCACTGGGTGTTCAGTTAGGGTGAGTGATTTGTGGGCACGCTATGGTGGCACTGAAAACATGTTGACACTTGAGGGGCACTCAGCACATCTACGATACATTTCACTGTATTTTTTGATGTACATGTGACAAATAAAGCTAATCTTTAAAGTATTTCTTCTTTTAGAGGTCACAAATTCTGGATGCTGACTGACAATGTATTTCAAGGGTAGGACAAATGTTTGGGCTGCAGAGGAACTAGCAGTCATAAGGAATGGTCTGGTAAAAGGAACAGAGGCAAAGGAGAAGCATGCACTACAAACCATATTACCTGCTTCATTTAAAAAAAAAGTTTTTTTTAAATGAGGAAGTTAATGCCGAACAGTGATCATTTTGATCAGATGTCGGGTTAAGTTTTTTTTAAAACAGAGAGTGGTGAGTGTGTGGAATGGGCTGCTGGCAGCAGTGGTGGAGGCGGAAACAATAGGGTCTTTTAAGAGACTCCTGGATGGCTACATGGAGCTTAGAAAAATAGAGAAAAATGGTTCTCCTAAGGTAAGAACATGTTTGGCACAGCTTTGTGGGCCGAAGGGCTTGTATTGTGCTGTAGGTTTTCCGTGTTTCTGTTAACTTCAAGACAAAGTAAGCCGAGCAGAGCTTGTTCTTAAACATTTTTCATTTGTCATATTCAAATTTGGGGAGCCAAGTATTAAATGCCCTTATTATACTCAAATTCTGCACACCAAGGTGCGAACCTTTCCACCTCACAACCACTACCTGACACTCCAGCTCAATATCCTTCACAAAGGTAATATCCTTTGTATTCAGGTTAAATAATTAGCTATAGTTTCAGTCAGATTTATTTTCTTCCAGTGCTAACAGACCAAAATAAGCAGCTTAGGCTACTCTGTCGTACAGACCTACAGAAACACATGCTTCCAATAAAGCTTTTTATTCTCCACAGAGACGGTTATTATCCCAACAGGTGCACTTTGTGCTTCTCATCACTCTATCTCACTTAAGTAAAAGCTTTCTCTCACTGTTTACATGGTGTTGATAACATGGGCTTCTCCCTAGCTATCCAGATAAGCACAAATTGTTTTAACTCCTGGGCCAGAGAATAAAACGTAAAACCATTGGTGCACAGGGGCACAAGCAGAGAACAAAAACTCCATTATCACAACTGAGCTCATACAGCATTGAAATCATCCTAAAACACTGTCATGCATGTGCACAGCCAGATTAAAAAATAATCAGCAATACTTTCATTTTTTTGCTGTTTATTATTAATCCAATCCATACAACCAAAAGAGCAGCGCTTCAGTGTCCTGAAGAAGGGACTCAGCCCAAAATGTCAACTAATTCTTTTCCATAGATGCTGCCTGAGTTCCTTCAGCGTTTCATGTGTGTTGCTTTAGATTTCCAGCATCTCAAGACTTTCATGTGTTATTTATTAAAATATTTAATTCTTAAAGAGTGCCTCTATAATCCATAATTTTATGTGATTTTCTTCCATGAAATTTACCACATTCAGGTTTGGTAGTGGCATCATTGGCAGAACAAGAGGAGAAGCATTGAAATGTACTGGAGTTTCTTCTGCAAACTTTGCTGCTTTCTGAAGAAGGCATCTTGCCAGGTGGCATGCGACCATGATTCTGGCACCTTTAGTGAGGATATTCCACAGTAGGCAAGAGCCACTGTATAAACAATCATTATTAATCAAGAACCAAGCAACCTTCACTTTAAATGTACCCAATGACTTGGCCTTTACAGCCGTCTGTGGCAATGAATTCGACAGCTTCACCATGTGCTGGCTAAAAGAAATTCCTCATCTTGATTCTAAATGGATGTCCCTCTGTTTTGAGGTTTGTGACCTCTGGTCCTGACTTCTGCTCCACATCCACTCTATCTAGGTCTTTCAACATTCCATAGGTCTCATTGAGATCCCTCTCTTATTCTTCTAAACTCTAGCATGTACAGGCCAGGTGCCATCAAACTCTTTCATACATTAATCCTTTCACCCCCAGGATAATTCTCGTCAACCTTCTCTGGATCCTCTCCTTCCTTAGATGAGGGTCCCCAAAACTGCTCACCAAATTTCAAGTGTGAATTATTCTTTATTAATTGTCAAAGTTTACTTCTAGGAAGGTGGCAGAAGAAGAACAGGTTAACCATGGAGAGGCTTCAATGAGCAGCATAAATTTTGCAGTAGTTAGCAAATTTGGGTTTTTGTTTGTTTTGAAAACATGTTTTTCCAGAAGTAGTAAAGGCAGAAGCTACAAAAAAATACTGACATGCTACTAGCCCATCAGAGTGAGTTTCAGGACAGGGTAATACTAGATCTGAGCTGCACACCAGACTTACTTTATTTATTTTGCAATACAGCATGCAGTAGGCCCTTCTAGCCTCTTGACCCACGTTGCCCCAGCAACTCCGATTAACCCTAACCTAATCACGGGACAACTTACAATGATCAATTAACATACCCACTACGTCTTTGGATTCTAGCTCAACCACACACTTGCAGTCCTCTTCATTCTCAATATCCAATTTAACACAACTATCAGAGCAGTAAATAGGGGCAGCAATGTTTCAGAATATTGAACTCACTTTCATTCAATTGAATGGGCCAGATTCAACAGGTACTGGTTTTTCTCCTCACTCTTGTCCAAAGTATTCTTGCTCAAACCTTGATATTGAGGGTCTTCCTTTGTGCCATAGTGATGTCAAGATGCTCGATATAAATACTGGTAAGTTGTTCCACTCTGCAAACAATGAGAGAAATCAAACCAACAAGGCTTCACACATGCAGTTAGTCATGATGGATCAGTCAGTCCGATCCCCACACTAATTTTCCTTTTATAGTTCTGAGTGGGGTGGATAAAAGGTCTCAAGATTAATCTCAGCCATTGCGTCAACTTCGCAAAGCAGGAAATTGGAGTAGCCACACTACTCGACAAAGTCTTGTAGATCCAGTTAAAGTAAAAGTGAAACTTGTCAGGATTTGCCAAATCCACTGTTGGGAATATCTGGTAAATAGAATTTAAAAAAAAAACAATCAGGATAAGAAATAAATTAATGTTGAAATGTATAAGAATAGAATTCTGTGTAAAAGCCGGATAATGGTGCTGGAATCCTGGGTCTTGGGCAAGGTTTAATCGACATGGCTTGTGGATTGGACTCTGTAGTACATGTTATAATGTGTTTTTGGTTGTTCCTGTTTTTTCTGCTGCTATCTTCTGCAATTTAGATGGAGCAGACTGGCTCTGTGGTCTGAAATTAATGAATGTCACAGTGGTAGATTAACCTGAACAGAACATGTCTGGGCTGTTTCGATGATTTGTGGTTTGCAGTTTTACATTGTGTTTTCGCTCTCTTTTGTTGCTATTTGTGCGATTTGTGCTTTTTTTTTGCGCATTTGGGGTTTGATGTTTTTTCTTTGAACAGGTTCCATGGTTTTCTTTTTCTTTCTTTGTTCCGTGGCAATCTGTAGAAAGATGAATCTCAGTGTTGTATACTTTGATAATAAATGTACTTTGAAGCTTTGAAGACTTTGTTTCACTGAACAAGCACTGATTCTGAAAGCGCCTATATAAGTCACATTTATTAGATCTTCTGATTTATTTACAGTCATATTTTAGAATATAATAAAACCCAAAGGTACAGTCTAATACCCCTTGACAGAAAGAACAGAAAGTGCTTTAATCTGTTCTTAAATTGCAGAAGAGCCTTTCTGCAAACAATAACACATCATCTTACCATTTTACAGAGATTGTAAGCTTCAAGAAGTACATTATTTTCAACATATCATGACCAGCATCATTTCTATGCTATGTTGTCTTTTCTTTAAAATCCACTGATGATAAAACCTTGAGGGAATAGTAAAGCAATTTTGCCCTCTATTGACCAGAAGGGCAAAGTGCATGCTAGGTAATGACTACAAATGAATAAGGCATTGTTAATACATCACAGACCAGTTGCGATAGCACTTCAACAGAAGCCACTAGAACAGTTTAATGATTACAAGTCTTCAGCATTCACTATTAAAATTGTACATCTAAAAACATAGATATGAAACACTGCCCTCACTTTCCTTTTTAATGCAGTGAAATTTCTCCCGCCCAGCCCACCCCCACGTCCCTCCTTCTGTGTCCCAGTTGTGTCCACTTCCTGCAGGTGTCAGTTGCTAGTGAACGAGCTGCTCAACCTACGGATGCAGGAAATCACTCTCCAGGAAACCATCTGCAGCGGGGAAGAAAAAAAAATTCCAAACTATAATGAGACCATTCTATTTTCAGTCAAAACAGGAAAAAAAAACTGCAAGAAGATTACAGCAATACCGTCAGACATGGAAGTATCCGATGCTATATAAAACAACGGAGTGAATAATCTAATACTATGAATAGATGAATGTACAACTCTCCTCCTTCCAGTCGATTGGTGGTCTTTCAGCTTAAAGCTGGCATCATTCAACATGGCATTTGATTTCAATCGCAATCAACACAACAGTTGCATTAATATAAGAAAATTCAGTACCTCATATTTATTGCTTGAACTCAAAGCAAGCACACTTCATTTCTGAAAACTGGATAGAATACATAGCATATTGCAACTGAAGAAACTGAGAAGTTTTAAAAGTGAACAGACAAAATTTCTTTCCAAATAAAATTTAAAAAAGGATGCCAAATTTCATTTAATAAGACCACAGAAAAAAAATTTAAAGTGAAGTTTAAAATTAAAATACTGCGGATCTTGAAAATCTAAAATAAAAGCAGGAAACAGTGGCAGACCTCAACAGGTCGCACATCTGAACAGAAAAACACTGTTAATGTTTCAGTTTGATGACCTTTCATTTTGTCAGCAATTTGAAAGCAAATCCCAAGAACCTTGGGACTGAATTCTCTTCAAATTTCTAATGCAGAGCTTTTTGATAAAATACCACTGAAATCCAAATTCATTCAACTCTGCATGTTCACTGGTGTTTAATTTAACCACCATATGTTTAGCACATATACAGTTCCCCATTCTTCATGTGTTCTTCGGGTTAAAATTGTAATGCAATTTTCAATACAATGAAAAGGCATCCATTTTAAAACTTAACACACCCAAAATGCTGAAGGAACCCAACAAGTCAGATGGCATTGATGCAGAGAATGAACAACCAACGTTTCAAAAGAAAATTACTCAGGAGTCCTGATGAAGGATCTCGGCCTAAAACGTTGACTGTTAACTGAATCTCCATAGATGCTGCCCGATCTGCTGAGTTCCTTAAGCATTTTTTGTGTATTACTCTGGATTTCCAGCATCTGCAGGATTTCATATTTATATTTTGCAACCCAAGAGGTGGATAATAGTGCAAAGTTTTTACTGAATATTTATAAGTCACAGAACATTACCCTTAATAGATGAAAAGGACCCGAGTCCTTGGCAGAGAAGCAAAAGTATCTGGCATTTTCCGAACTTTTGCATAATTAATGAATCCGCGGAGGAAAAGCAGAAATCCTGTAAGATAAAAAGACATTAGAACGCTTGAAAAAATAACAAAACCTATGTCATTATTATTCAATGCATAATGTTATTATTGCCAAACCCTTCATTAATGTACCATTTAGCCAGTAAGTCTTCAGCTTGTACACTATTAACAAGACCCTCTATATAAATGCTGATAATTCAGAGGGCTCAAAATAATATTAGACACAATTCGTAATAACATGCAAATACTAAGTTCACAATTTCTTCAAACGCCAAATTTTCTTTAAAATTCTAAGAAACAAATTTACAGAAATTAGATACAAAATTGCAACTGCAAGAAATACAATGGGGAACCTTATTTAAGCAGAAGGTGGTGGGTGTATGGAACAAAATCCCAGAGGAAGTGTTTTAAGCAAGTACAATTAAAATATTTAAAAGACATTTTGACAGGTATATGAATGACAAGTTTAGAAGAATTTGGAGCAAATGAGACTAATTACATGGGCATGTTGGTCAGCATGAAGAGTTGGGCTGATCTATGCTGGCTTACTTGATGTATCTGCACCCAGATACTGAATCAGAGGACATTACAAGCTGACTCATCCATTGGAACTGACACAATAGCTAATTAAGCAACAATTAGTTATGATTCAGGAGATTTTTGCCTGATAAAGCACCTCAGCTTATTGGATGTCATTACGTAATGGAAGGTCCTAAAAGACAATTATTTGGACTTGGTGGCAAAGTTCAAAATAAAAGACTGGTAACAAACACCTTCCTTGTGCTTCATAAGTTTCTAACCAAACAAAAAATTTAAACTTAAGGTCAACATGAAACAATTAATAAAAAGGATAAGTAAATGTGGATCTGAGGTACAAGTACCACATAGTTCAGTATTTTGCTTCATTGATGCATTGAAAGCTTATAAAATCTACCAACAAAACAGCAGGAAGCAGCAACAACTCGCACTTAGTACATACTTATAATTAAGAAAACACCTCAAAGGGACAAAAGTATAGTATAAACAATTGACACCAAGATATTTAGAAATGGTGCCCAGTATTTGCCCTTTAAGATATATTCGAGAATGTTTATGACAGAAACATTTAAGGAAGGTATTCTGGAGAATAGGGAAATAATAGATTAATGTTCTCATGCGAGTGGAGCAGATTTTTTAAAAAGTCAGTACAGCATATTATCTGATAGGAGATTAGGCCCAAAGATGGTTGCAGAAAAGGGCTGGACCAGGCCTTGGAAGGAATGAGGATTTAGTATTTAATACTGAGTGACAGATAACCAATATAAATCAGCAAGAACAGGTGGCAGGATATAAGCTGTTAAGATGATCTCACAGGAGTAGTAGTAATGAAGAGGCCTGAAGAGGCAACTGTGGATTACAGGTTTCAGCTGTAACAAGATGGAAGTTGGAGCCAGGTGCTACAACAAAAATGGATATAAGCTACTTTATTGAGATTACAGAGCTCAGATAATCAGTACCAGGTTAAATCACCAAGTTTTAACCTAACAGCTTGACTGAGTAGTGAGACAGAGCTATGGTAAAATCTGAATATGACAGGTTTCTATAGGGATGGAAAATGAAACTGAGATTAGGATCCAACAGGGGCTAATAACTTTTATCACTGACAAGAACATTCTGCACTGAAAGGGATTAAGAAACTAAATTCAAACAAGGTAGAAGAATTAGCATAAACAGATCTTAAAAAGGAGCTTGAACTATGGCAAGTTTACAACTTTCAGTGAAATTAATGACATGACAAAGGTATAAATGTGGAACATAAATCACTTCAGAGGAAATAGAGGTTTTAGTACATTACTTGGAAAGCTGTCTACAGTTCTGATTTTAATGAGAAGAATGATGTCTTCAATGCGGCAAACGAGATAACATAAAAGGTCAAGGAAATCTTTTTTTTGACAGATAACCAGAAACAGTACTATTAAAGCTAATCAGACCAGTGGAACCTAGAAAACACAGTAATCTTCAAGGGGAAAAAATCATCAGCAGGTAAGATAGTTAAATACCTTCTGTAATTCAGTTGGTGACTTACTCACTTCAGGAGCAGATTGCATCTTCAAACACCAGTCTAAAAGACCTGGGCACTAATTTTAGGCTGAGACTGCATTATTGTACTATAAGCCATGTTGCAGATAGAGATCTTTCGGGTACGGTATTAACACCCAGGCTTGTGTTCTTAAAATACCTCATGCATTTATGAAAGAGCAGCAGACTTCCACTATTTCGCTTGTTTCTCTTATGTCACAAAAGGTATTATATGGATGCAAACTGATTTCATTTTAGAGTATAGGATTATAAGGTGCAAGTGGATTAAAAGACATTGGTACAGTTGGATGATTGGCAGGGATAGTTGAAATACTGAGGCGTGAATTAACTGAGAGGAATTATTTCTTTTCTTTCCTATTATACGGCCTTCATCAAACATGGGATTGCGTTTAGGAGCTGAGACAAAATGTTGCAGCTATATAGGACCCTAGTCAGACCCCACGGAGTACTGTGCTCGGTTCTGGTCGCCTTACTGCATGAAGGATGTAGAAGCCATAGAAAGGGTGCAGAGGAGATTTACAAGGATGTTGCCTGGATTGGGGAGCATGCCTTATGAGAATAGGTTAAGTGAACTCGGCCTTTTCTCCTTGGAGTGACGGAGGATGAGTGGTAACCTGATAGAGGAGTACAAGATGGGAAGAGGCATTAATCATGTGGTTAGTCAAGAGGCTTTTTCCCAGGACTGAAATGGCTAGCGCAAGGCCGCACAGTTTTAAGGTGCTTGGAAGTAGGTACAGAGGAGATGTCAGGGGTAAGTTGTAGTTTTTTTTTAAAAAACGCAGAGTGGTGAGTGCATGGATTGGGCTGCCGATGATGGTGGTGGAAGCGGCTACGATAGGGTCTTTTAAGAGACTCCTGGACAGGTACATGGAGCTTAGAAAAATAGAGGGCTATAGGTAACCCTAGGTAATTTCTAAGGTAAGGACATGTTTGGCTCAGCTTTGTGGGCTGAAGGGCCTGTATTGTGCTGTAGGTTTTCTATGTTTCTATTAACTTAGGCAGAGTAGAATTACAATAATAAGGAAGACAGTAAGCCAAACCCCTTGGCAGCCTGATCAATAAATTAATTCATGGCTCAAATTCATCAGTGGTGCATAATCTTGAACTTTAAGAGATGGAGTCTAGTGAACCACCAAGTTCCAGCAACTATACTGTGAAATCTGTGTATCAAAACTCTTTTTGGGGGACGAGGGCTTAGTAAATCTACCCAATAAAGAGGAAAAGTTTAAAAGGGACAGATACAAGTTTAAGGTAATTATCTTAAGAAAATGCACATTGCATTCATAAATTTTTATTAAATTGTCTTAAAATATTTTTTTTAGGGAATTATGATTTAACTCTTAATATGTTATGATTTTTTTTTAAATTGGCTGTGAATGCCGATATCAATGCAGATGCAGTTATAGAAAGGATTTTGGCCACTGCAGTGGCATGGCTGGAAGTGAATTCTTAGAAATGGGTTTGCAACTACCAGCAGGAAGGTTTTCTGTTGATGCTCTGGGAACAAAGATGCCTCTTTAAAGGAATCCAACAGAGTAAATGGAACAATGGAGATCCACGGTGTGCACCATGGATCTACGGCACTGCCGCTTTAGCATTCACACCTGATATCCTTTGACTTTCTTTATGTCCAAGGATTTAAAGAAAGCAGTCTTCAACATACAGTACTTCAAGACTGCAAAATCGTAGCTCTCTGGTAATTTGCATTCAACTGCACCTTTTCACTTTTCTTTTGCAGATTTGCAACAGTATCCTACTTGCGCAACCATTAGATAGCACAATTTTGCAAGTTCAACTCAGCTACTTCTGGTATTTTTCATTTTCTTCCCTGAAAATTTATGTTTGGGATCATGTTCAGGATAATGTAATGTATTTTAGTAAATAAGATTGTAAGATATAGGAGCAGAGTTACACCACTCAGCCCAATGAATCAGCTACATCATTACATCATGCCTGATTTATTCTCTCTCTTAGCCCCATTGTCTTCTCCCTCTAACCTTTTTTTAAAAATTTATTTATTAAATTTTAGAAAATTACAAAGAATAAATGTGATGATAAAATAATGAGAAAAATAATATTAATCCTCCCCCCTCCCCTTAACCCTTATCTAAAGAAAGAAAAAAAAGAGAAAGATTGCCTGGATATCGGAGGATCCCCACATGCTCCATGGAGTTCAAAATAATTTTAATATTTATTTTCTCCCTCTAACCTTTGACACCCTTACTAAACAAGAACCTATCAACTTGCACTTTAAATATACCCAAATGACTTGGCCTCTACAGCCATCTGTGACAATAAGTTCTAGTTTCACTACCTTCTGGCTAAAGAAAATGCTCATTTCTGTTCTAAATGCATTGCCCCTCTATTTGGAGTCTCTGCCCTCTAGTCACTAGATGAAATATCCTCTCTACATCCACTTGATCCAGGCCTTTCAATATTCAATAGGTTTCAATGAGATGTCTCCTTCTTTCTTCTAAACTCCACTGAGTATAGACCCAAAGCCATCAAACAAAGGGTACAGAGGAGATTTACCAAGATGCTGCCAGGTTTAGAGAGTATGCATTATGATCAGAGATTAAGGGAGCTAGGGCTTTACTCTTTGGAGAGGAGACATGAAAGAGGTGTACGAGATATTAAGAACAGATAAGAGTGGATAGCCAGCACCTCTTCCCCAGGGCACCACTGCTCAATACAAGAGGACATGGCTTTAAGTTAAGGGATGGGAACTCAAGGGGGATATTAGAGGAAGGTTTTTTACTCAGAGAGTGGTTGGTATGTGGAATGCACTGCCTGAGTCAGTGGTGGAGGCAGATACACTAATGAAATTTAAGAGACTACTAGACAGGTATATGTAGGAATTTAAGCTGGAGGATTATATGGTAGGCAGGGTTTAAGGGTCGGCACAACATTGTGGGCCAAAGGGCCTGTACTGTGCTGTACTATTCTATGTTCTGTGTAAACACTTCTCATATGTTAACCCATTCATTCCCAGGATCATTTTCACTAACCTCTTATGGACCCTCTCCAAAGCCGGCACATCCTTTCTAAAAGATGGGGTCCAAAGCTGCTCACAATACTTCAAGTGTGATCTGACCATTGTCTTTTAAACCCTCAGCATTAGACACCTTGCTTTTATATTCTAGTCCTTTGGAAATGAATGTTAACTTTGCATCTGCCTTCCTTCCCAATGCCTCAAACCCACGTTAAACTTTAGAGAGTCCAGAACTAGGACCCCTAAGTCCCTTTGCACTTCCAGTTTCTGAATTTGCTCCAAGTTTATTAAATAATTTACACTTTTATTCCTTCTATCAAAGTAGATGGCCACACACTTCCTAACACAGATCATTAAAGTTGGTTAGCAACATATTTTTGGCATTTATATCACTGTCAGATGGAACTATAATCTAGGAAAGTGTATGGACTTTGAAAGTAGCCTTCAGTTCCATTCATTTTAATTTGCACTACCCCAATAAATTTATTGAAACTTAAATTCAGAAAGTACCATTTTTCAGAAGACCAGGGTTGCAAACACAATTTTTAGTAAAAGTCAGAACTGCTTGTAGCATTAAGTCTTGACACGTGTTTATGTTATTATGTTTTATTTTGCAAACTAAATTATTGCCATGTTCTCAACGTAGACAAAGCCTACTGGAATATATTAAAACCATAAATCATTAGGAATAATTGAATTGATCTTTGCCCTTTTCCTCCTTAATCCTAGCTTTGGTACATTCCACGAACATCATCTCAGATGTTGCTAAAGTAATTTAAAATGTAGATACAAAGGAGGACATAACAACTGAGCAAAATCCCAACCTACTCACCACTCACACAGGTGGGCTTCCAACATGGTTGTTATATAATAAACAAAATCAAGATGCCAAACTCTGCTCTCAACACAAATGTCAATAAAGGAGACAATCTGAAACCTACTGCTAACATAACCATTTCTTCTGCTTTAATTAATTCACCAAAGATCATTGACAGGGTGCACAATAACTAGGTGTTCTAGATAAAGTTGCTCGGCCAATGGATAATTCTGTAATTTTCTAACAAGTTTTTGAAGCAAAGTTCACAGGAATAAAGTTCTCCCTACACAGTTCAAAGATATACTAAACAGTTATAAATAGTAAACAGTGCATGAAAGTACTCAAGGCAGATGAGAGTCTATCGGAGTAACATGCATTTTTCATGTATTTCACAAAAACTTTTGGTCATACTCATCATGCTGAACGTCACTTGCCGAGCTTTTCATTAAAAAATATTCAAAATGTTCAAACCAATCTGAATGACTGCTATCTTACTGTCACTATATTTTGAATAAATAGTATAATAAGCCATTATAAACCTAACTGTAGAATTTATTGGCCTTCCACTACAGAACCAAAGGAAGTCCGCCTCTTTTGAGAACAAGAAATAGTTCAATATTAAGATTAATATTAATGTTATGAGTGTAAACACTTTCTGTACAGCTAACAACCTCCAGATTTTTAAAAAATTATAATGTTAAAAATGCAATAGATTATTAACCAGGAGCAGGAGACCAGCAGCATAACACTGAAGACAACATTTTAAATAGAAGTAATGCTGAGCTCAACACTGACATCAAACTGCAATGGTCAGTATCTAATGTGCACATCTCCGTTTAATCACGTCACATATGGGAACAAATCTGTGGCTCAAAATGTTGCTCTATATTTATTTAGAGATGTCGTGCGGAACAGGATCTTCCGGCCCACTGAGCCATGCTGCCCAGCAACCCACCAATTTAACCCCTGGCCTAATTACGGGACGACTTACAATGACAAATTAACCCAGTAACCAGTATGTCTATGGACTGTTGAAGGAAAGCGAAGCATCTGTAGGAAACCCACATGCAATACGAAGAACATACAAACTTTCTTACAAAGGTTGCCACAACTGAATTCCGAACTTCGACACCCAAGCTATTATAGCGCTGCAGTAACCACTACACAACCATAGCATCAGTTGAAATATATTAAAAATTGAAATATTACAACCTGGAGCATACAGAAATAACACTGTTTAGGAATTTTACAAATCCTTCCTGCTAATTACCAACTAAAGGGCCAAACAGACACATCAGTGTCATTGAAAGGAGACAGCAACTAAATCACTTCATCCCACTTGGGTATTTTTGTGCAGGTTTGTTTCCTTGTTGCCACCCACTCTGCACACATCACTGGCAAGACCACTATTTATTCTTCATCTCTCGTTGTCCTTCCCTGAACCGAATACAACTCTTTTACCATTTCAGATTGTGTTGAAGGCACTTATTATTTCAACAACAATAATTTAACTGGAATTAGACTGGGAAACGTTGGCAGATTTCTTTCCTCAACATTAGTGAACAGGTTGGTTTTTAGCATTAATGTTAAAACTTTGTTCATTGATATTACTCTTTATTATTCCAAATTTAATTACATTAATTTAAAATGACAACTGTCATGATGCAATTTAAACTTAGAACTTCAAAAATCTAAGCTCAATATCAGTACAACAACAAAAACAGTTTATAAACATTCTCATGCTATGCTTTATGGATTCAGGTGGAACACTAAAGTATATCATTCTGGAATTAATCTAGTTCCTTAGTTCTGCAGATATATTTCACTCATCGCCCTAGACAATCCACCACATGATTTTGTACACAGTATTCTCTGGGAAATTGATCTGTGGACTTAATGTTACCATCTTGTATCGAGTATTCATCCTATGTACTGCACTCCCAGACTCATTAACATTTCTTGATTCCTCAATGTGGTTAAGATCCTCAACTTTCCTGCTAATATTACAGTAATTCTGGATGCAATTGTTAAAAGCACTGAATCAGTTCCTTCAGCTGATGCATGCTAACATCAACTTAACCTTTCTACATGCCAATGAACTGGCTTAAACCTCAAGATGTATCTCCTCCCTCGTCACACTCCTGGACCGTATCTCCTCTTGTTCGTTTTTAATCCATACAATACACTCGAGTGGTTCATCACACAGAAGTTACTAAACTAGGGAGAATTATTGTTCTGAAGGCAAAGGAACTTATTTTTGCCATGGGAAATTTCAAGTGCACCACAGTGATTTCTAATGTAGAAAAAATGTTAACAAGCTAATGCGATATCAGTATCTTCCAAACCTTGCAATGCCTGTGTTTACAAATGATCAAAGTATTATTTTCTTCTTAAAATAAAGGGAAATCAGACACTTACCCAGCACCAGGAAAACCCACCAGAGCCAGTACTGACCATCAAAGTATCCAGGAAAGTAAGTAGAGAACTGAAAATAAAAGTTTATTTTTACACAGTGGCCACAGATGTAACAGAATATGTTAATTTATACCTTTAATTATAGTTCTGCTGATTTTAAATGAACACATCAATAATAATTTGAGGGATCAAATAGCCACCTCATTATCTTCAACAGGACAAGTAGAAAAGTGAGAGACTATTCAACACACTAAGCTCATTCCTCTATAGAAATCAAGCTCTTCTCAAGTCGCATTGATTTTCTACACCACAGTAATAACTGCACTATAAAGAGCTTTGGAAGTTTTCTTTAGCATTTACCCAGAAATTCTGACTATTTCAAAGACTACAAGGACACTTAAGCCTCTTAAGACTTCAGATAGAGAAGGAGCAAGGGAAACTTTTAGAACCATGCCAGCACAGGAACCTGTATGGCACAGAACCACAATGTGAGCTGGAACATATTAAAGACTGTCAAGAAACAGACTAGTTATACTCAATGCTACCAGAGCAGTATAGCTTTAACAGTTCTGATCTTCAACTTGTTAATTTTTTATATTTTGCTTTATGGCGTAAGTTATTTTATTTCAGGAAATCTAACTGTTAATAATCTAAGATCCATTTAAGCACTAGAATTACCTGCAACAGAAATATTGCGCAATAAATAACCTAATACCGTGAAACCCTTGAAGATCTTGTATCTGCCAGAGGACAAATTCTCTCCTCATTCCTACATCAGAGAGGTACACACTCAATATATCAGAAATATCTTGCCCTCTGCCATCAGATTTCTGAATGCACAATGAACTAATCCATGAACACTACCTCACAAATTTTGCTCTCTTTTTGCACTATCTTTTTCTTACTGCAATTTTTTGTATTTTTTAATTATTGTATTGTTCTAGCCAGGGGAGACCGCATTGGGCTGGAGGCTGTTCCCCATGGAAGGCTACATCTCAGTGCATGCGTTCAACCTGTTGCTCTCCTTGATGCTGACAGAGGAAGTTTTCAAAATTCCTAGACATATGTGAACATTGAAGTGGACCATAGCTTTTATTGGCCTCCTTTTTTGTGCTTTCTTTCTTACTGCTAACTGGGAGGTGGGCATTATGTTACTTTTTTGGGTGAGAGAGGGGTTGGGTGTTTGATGTTACTGCTGCTGTCACTGTTTTTCGTGCGAGTGAAAGTTTGATTAAAAGGATGTCAGAAGTCTGAATCAATTCCTGCCTGGTATGGAAACATCAATGCCTTTGAACAGAAAATCCTACAAAAAGGTAGGGGATACAGCCCAGTCCATCACGGGTAAAGCCCTCTCCATGGAGCACTGTCACAGGAAAGTAGCATCTGTCATCAGGGACTCCAGCACCCATGTCATGCTCTCTTCTCACTCATGCCATCAGGAAAATACAGGAGCCTCAAGACCTACACAAACACCCCCCACCCCCAACTAGGTTCAAGAAGAGTTATTACCCCTCAACCAATAGGCTCTTCACTCCAGAGAGGATAACTTCACTCAGCTTCACTTGCACCATCACTGAACTGTTCCCACAATCTATGGACTCACTTTCAACGACTTTTCATCTCATGTTCTTGATATTTATTGCTTTCTTTTATATATATATAAAATCTATTTCTACATATCTATATATATATATATCTAAAAAAATATATTAAAAAATTAATTATTGTTACTTTCTTTTTGTATTGGCACTGTTTGTTGTCTTTCCAAAAGTGGTTGAATGACCAAATTGTTACAATCTTTCATTGATTCGATTATAGTTATTATTCTATCCTGGATTTATTCATTATATTTTCTTCTTTTTGTATTTGCAGTTTGTTGTCTTTGCATACTGGTACCCACACTGTTGCTGTGGTCTTTCTTTGATTCTATTATAGTTATTGGATTTACAGAGTATGTCCATAAATCTTAGGGTTGAAAATGGTGACTTACATGTACTTTGACAATAAATTTGAGTTTTGAACTTTGAAATGAAGACTGAATGCTGTACACACACATCTAGTCAAGCAGCATCTGTGAAAGTGCATCTATGAAAAAGAGTATAGTTGACATTTGGGGCTGAAACCCTTTATCATGATTAGAACAAAAGATGAGGAGTCAGAGTAAGAAAGTGAGGGGAGGGGAGGAAGAACCACAAGGTGATTGGTGAAACCGGAAAGGGGGTGGGGGAAGAGGTGAAGTAAAGAGCTTAAGGTGATTGGTGAGAGAGATACAGGACTGGAGAAGGGAGAATCTGATAGGTGAAGTGAGAAAGCCATGGAAGAAAGAAATGGGAGAGGAGCACTCAATTCCTCCGTCTCTGCCACATCTCCTCTCAGGATGAGGCTTTTCATTCCAGAATCAAGATGGCCTCCTTCTTCAAAGAAAGGGGTTTTCCTTCCTTCATCAACGCTGCCTTAAACTGCATCGCTTCCGTTTCGCGCAGATCTGCCCTCAACCCATCCTCACACCATCGCACCACCTCACCAGGGACAGGGTTCCTCTTGCTCTCACCTATCACCCTACCAGCCTCTGCATCCAGCACACGATTCTCTGTAATTTCTGTCATCTTCAGCGGGATCCCACTACCAAGCACATCTTTCCTCCCCCCTCCCCCCAACTTTCTGCTTTTGGCAGGGATCACTCCCTGGGTGATTCCTTTGCCCATTTGTCCCTTCCCACTGATCTATCACCTGGCACTTAGCCTTGCAAGCGGAACAATTATTACATCTGCCCCTACACCTCCTCCCTCACTACCATTCAGGGCCCCAAACAGTCCTTCCAGGTGAGGTGACACTTCACCTTTGAGTCTGTATGGGTCACCTACTCTGTCTGGTGCTCCCAGTGTGGCCTATATATTGGTGAGACCTGACACAGATTGGGAGACCAAGCAACGCACACAAAATGCTGGAGGAACTCAGTAGGCCAGGCAGCATCTAAGGGAAAAAAACAGCTAACGTTTTAGGCCGAGACCTTTTGGCAGGACTGGAGGAAAAAAAAGATGGTGAAACCGGGAGGAGGAGAGATGAAGTAAAGGGCTCCCGGTTTCACTTATCACCTTGTGGAAACAGGTATGACAGCAACATTTCAGAGGCACTTTGACACATGAAGAGACGGGCGAGAAGGACATAGGCCACGCACTGGTAAATGGAATTTATTTAACTTGGCATCATAGTCAGTACAGACATTGTGGGGCGAAGGGTTGATTCTAGCTGTACTGTTCTTTGTTCTATGTTTTTAAGTACTTTTTAGGCTGCACGCAAGGTTTCAGTCATAAAAATAGTTCAAGTACTGGAACATTATTTTGAAATAATGCAACTTTGATTGTGATTTCTTCTTGTGAAAGCATTTCTTTCAAAGAAATTGGCATTTCATTGTGCCAAGGCTGAAATTTTCCAACTGAATGGGAAATGGCATTCATAGTGTGAACGTCATAACACTGTGCAAACATACATCAAACTCAGTTAGGTGCCATGATTTGGCAACAAGAAGCTGATTTATAACACTTTATAAAATACTGGATGGTCACAAAAACACAAGATGTGAATGTAATTTAAAGAACATCTTGCTAAGATTCTATTATATCTTCAGTAACAACATTGGAAAATACAACATGGGGAATCATTTCACCTACCCGAACAATGAGGATCCACTTAATCAGGGAGAGACCAAATCCAGAGATGGCCCCATACCTGCCAGCAGCTGAAGTGGTCAAGCAAAATGATAAGAAGAAACCAATCCAGTTGAAGAGGAATGCCACTAGAACAGAATGGAAAAGGAAGACGAATGTCATAACATTTGATTTTGCTTCTTGTGACTTCTCTGGTCTTCATAGACTGCACTCCATAATCTATCCTCCCCAAGGTGAATACACCAAGTTCTGGTACCAAGACTTTTAAATGCCTTGAGACCCATTCAAAACATTAAACAATGCTGACCACAGGTCTACTTTAATTTGACCCTGAACCACCAGAAACAACTTGATGCACAACTTGGAAACCAGCCCCCTATAGTGGGCGAAGTCTAGAACCAGAAGGTACAGCCTCAGAACAGGATGTCCCTTTAGAACAGAGATGAGGAGAAATTTCTTTATCCAGAGCGTAGCATATCTGTGGAATTCACTGTCACAGACTGCTGAGGAGCACTGGTCATTGGGTATATTTAAAGCGGAGGTTGATAGGTTCTTGATTAGTAAGCGTGTCAAGGGTGACAAGGGAAAGGCTGTAGATTGGGGTTGAAAAGGATAATAAATCAGCCATGATAGAATGGTGGAGTAGAGTCAATGGACTGAATGGCTTAATTCTGCTCTTGGGTCTTATGAAACAGAGTCACCAACAAAAGTAAAAGGGTGACTGTGGCATTTTCTGCAATCCTTATGCATCCACTATATATTGAAGTTGGAATTATAGTGTGGCCATTTCGTCACTTGGAAAAGGGACATCTAATTCTTTCCATGATTTTAGGGAATTAATACATGATGCAGAAACCACAGAAACTGCCACTGACTGCTGTTAAGAATTAAGTGGTGTTAAGTGGTGACCCACTTGTGCTGATGCTTTTGGATTCAAGACAATGTAGGTGACCCATACTGTCATTAATGCACAATAATTTACCCTATCCATTTTCTCCTATGAAATGAGAAAGGAGATTTTACAGGAGAGAGAACTTACTGATGAAATCAATGAAAAGGGAAGGAGTATACCAATGTTGACTGAGAAATTGGTTATTGATTGGAAAGCCAAGAGTGAAAGTAAATTGATCATTCTTGGATTAGTAGGCAGTGAGTTGTGCTTGGGTTGATTTGGTCACAATTATCTCAGTAATTTGGCTGGGACCAAATTTTGAACTTAGGTAGTGATACAAAATTAGGTGCGATAAAACACAAGGGGCTTCAAGGGGATAAATATCATCTCCAGCTTATGAGCGCTCGAATTATGCACAGTTGGAGACCAACTGCTGCAGGTATCCTCTGTTGGGAACTCTATGTACATATTCAAAATGTTTTGTAACCACCTTATGAATTCTTTGTAACCTGAACTGTTCACAGGAACAGAACCCCACCATAACCTGGGAAGGACCTTTAAGATGACAGAGTTGAACAAAGATTCCCAAGGCTGGCACCAGCAGGCTGGGTTAGGTTTGTGGTAGGAATGAATGAGTATACTAGGTCTGTATTTCCCAGAGATTAGAAGAATGAAAGAAGATCGTTGAAACAAATTCTCACAAAGCTTGCCAGACTTGATACAAAAAGAATCCCTAACAAAGGAGTCTGCAACCAGGTATCAGTCTCAAAATAAGGAACAGGCTGTTTAGGACTGAAAAGAGGAGGAATGCAAAGTGTAATGAATATTTGGACTTTTTCAGATGACTGTGGGGGCTCACTTCCTGAGGTAATTCAAAATATTAAGGGAATCAGAGAATATGAGGAGAATGCATGAAAATGGCATTGAGATGGAAGATGAGCCATGATTTTTATGCAAGATGGAGCAAATTCAAAGGATCAGATGGCCCTTTATGCTGTTATGTTGATCAGATCTGGGTTTGATCTGTGATTCAAAGCAACTTCACGTCTGTTTCACCTATATGTGTGCAGGAATTCAAGTCTCTGATGTTAAACCACTTCAATAACTTGCACATGATGGTGAAAGACTACTTTACAGATCTCTTCTATTCCAGACCCAAAAAAACATTCATCCAGGGATACTGGTAAAAGAGTACAGTATCAAAAACCTGCAATGTCAAATAAAATTCACACAAATATTAATTTCTTAATGAATGCAACTAATTAATAGGGCTCTAATTCATTATCAGTATAATTGCAAAGAGTTTTTTTGGCAATTATTCTATCAAATTGCAGAAGTACCATTAAAGTATTATGTGACAATGCACAATGCATTTGACATAATGCACTGTCCACTCTGTATGGGGAATACCCCTTGCTGGCAAATAACTTAAAACTTTCAGACGTTTAGTTTTGTATAAATATAAATCAAAATCATCCTTACTGAAAAATGTCAGCATGAATATACCATCATTCCCTATCCTCAGCTGGTCTGCATCATCAAAGTCATCCCTTCCTGAAAAATCATCATCCTGTTCGGCAAAAAAAAAAACATTTTTAGGTTTGTCCTCTTTTTGGAGGATTCAAAATTTGCAAACAATAACCACACGATAAATTTAATCAAGAATCTCACATCTGAAGTGTTAAACATTTCTCTTTCCATAGATGCTGTCTGATTTACAGAGTATTTCCAGCATTTTCTGTTTACAATAACATAATAATGGGCACCATGGTAGCACAGCAGTTAGCATGACGTTAGTGCAGCTCAGGGAGTTCCAGAGTTCAGAGTTCAATTCTGGCATGGTTCTGTACAGAGTCTCTTAAGTCCTTCCCATGGAATACATGGGTTTTCTCAGGGTGCTCCGGTTTCCTTCCGCAGTCCAAGGATGTACCCGGTAGGCTAAATGGCTGTTGCAAATTGTCCCCTGATTAGATTAGGGTTAATTGGGGTAGTGGGGTTGTTGGGGAGGTGAGGCTCAAAGGGCCAGAGGGGCCTACTCCACGCTGTATCACAAAACAAATAAAAATGCAGAAATTTCACCATCATTCTACTTGGTATAACTTCTTGACCTGACATCAATTCTCTGACCAACACCTGCTGCTTGTTCTCTTTCAGGCATTTGCCCTCTTTCAGCCAATTAACCTGCCAACCTGTCCATCTTTGACGGACGGGAGGAAACAAGAGCACCTGGCAGAAGCCCACGCAGTTATGTGAAGAGCACGAAAACTTCACACAAAGAGCACTGGAGGTCAGTACTGTACTGCGACTGTATCTCTCAGACAGGAGCTCCATAAACCACGCCGCTTTCTCAATAAGTCATTTGGATACCCACCAAGAAACCTTATGGCCCAGCAGCAGTTTGATTTCCTCATACAGGCCTCTTGGAAAACAATATAAAAAGGACTCCCCAACACACGCGGAACTCATCTTATTACAATCAAGAAGAATAATCGAGGATCTACCCCTTTGAGACAGGGTTTGTAACCTTTTATCAGGGTCCTTTAATATACTTTACATATTGAACAATTAATTCAAGTTGTGTACCCATTATTGATGCAAGATCATTTATAGTTCTTTTGGTGTGTATTTTTGAGCCATTTTTCCAACAATAGCTCAGCTAAAAGGTGGCAATGGCATAATTAGTAGAGTTGTTGTCTTGCAGCTCCAGTGACCTGGTTCAGTCTTCACCTCAGTGCTGTCTTTGTGGAGTTTGTACATTTTTCCTGTGATTGCACTGGTTTCCACCAAGTGTTCCCATTTTTTCCGTTTGACAAAGATGTACAGGTTGGTAGGTTAACTGGTCACCAACAGCTCTCCACGGGCGACAGGGTCGAGGTACATCTCTACCAAAGAAGGTGCAAGTCCTTCCGCTAACCTGCAAGTCACCCTTGGGCAAGGTGTAGCACCTACTTAGCCACCACCTCCCCAATCAGGGCCACGTGAAGCCATGGCAGTAGGCGGTAAATGGTCGTATGAGTAGCTGATGCATGTCACAAGCACTGAAGCCAGGTTCTATGAAGAATATTGTTAATGGTCCATGTCACCCACCTTGTGAAGATACTGCCCAGCGGCAATGGCAAAGTACTTCTGTAGAAAAAAATGCCAAGAATAATCATGGTCATGACCATGACTGTCCATGTAATAAAACATGGCACATAATGAATGAAAAGCTGCCCATAGCGCCAGTCAGATGGGAACTAGGGACAAATTAGTGGGGAAATGTGGTTGTTCTAGTATAGCCAGCATAGATTCAATGGGATAAATAGCCTCCATGTATATCAAAAGGAAATATGAAATATGTATGCATTCACTAAATTTTTCATGGTGACTGCCAACATTTCTGAAAAAATAGTTTCATATCTTTCACCTCGAACTTCCATGCAACTGAAGCTATGTTATTTATAGGTAACACTTATCGGAAGTGACCAATTAGGTTCAATAAAAACAGAAAATTCCAGAAATACTCAACAGGTCATTTATGTTTTTGTAACAATTATATTCATTACTTTTGACTTCGATCTTCTTCTGAATGTTATATTACCTTTCTGCAGTGTGCTACAGGGCACTTCTTTAATACATGTCACATTAGTCCTTATCAGGCAACAACATTAACATTTACATACTTAAATGGACAAAAAATATTGGAAGGATTGCAAGAACATGCAGTCATGGATAACAGGAGATGTCAAGTTGCTGAATACTGCTTGTACATATAAAACCCACAGAGATTAAACTTGTTTGGAGCTGGAGATACTAGGGAAGATTAGACAATGTCACAATTGCTGATAGCTTTTTTAAAAAAGTGATTCTGGGTAAAATTTACTACTGTGAATTCACATTGATTCCCCAGTCTATAAAATGATTTAAATAAAGCTCTTGCCACAAGTTGTGCCAAAAAGCAGAAATAAAAATTTGGAAAATTATTGATAGATTTCAAATGGCACAGAAAACAAATGTTAAAAGTGTACACAAAATATGTTGGGCTGTGCTTGAATGTTAAATCCTCATCTGAAACAGTACAGTGAAAAACTCAGATGATTGCATTTCTGGAAGTTCTTGGAATTGAATATTTAAGTTGCTACTGAAATTTGACTTAAGGGAAAGAACTGTAAGATTCCTGATTATGGGGTTTACAGAGGAGCCACAGTAAGAGATGAAATCAGGAATGAAATTGACAATATGAGCTAAAGAAACAGATAGGAGAGAGGATTTAATGATCAGTAAATGAGAATTTATGGTTTGAACTAAAGAATAAACAAAAGATACAATCACATTTTGGGATTATATTATAGACCAAACAATCTGAAGGAGATAGACGACAAACTGGATATAGATTAAGACAAGCACAAAGCATACGGGAAGTAATGGAGGAAGATTTCAATAACCCAAATGTTAATTAGAAATTGTGCAAAAAATGATAAGATTTGTAAATTGTATGCGAGGAAGCCATTTTTTCCAGATAGTATGTAGCAAGTACACAACAGGTGTTATTCAGACTTAGTTTTGGGGAATGAAGCTGAATAGGTTGACAGCATATTAGTGCAAATTGTTGTTCCCTGGTAGGGTTCATAATTCAGTAAGATTTACCATAGTTTGTTTGAAAAAAAACACTACTCACACAAACTAGGCTCTCACTAGTGACTCTGTACATTTGCTACCTTGGGAAAACAGCCAATGTTTTTTTCCCTGCCATCTCATTGGTCCAAGGATATAAAAGCTTTAGAGTACAGACCACCAGGACAACTTCTATCCTGCTCTTATCAGACTCCACATGCTCAATGATGAATTCAATCTCACAGTTTACCTCATGGAAGGATGTGGGCTGGTTGCAGGTCAGTGGGACTAGACAGAAAAATGGTTCAGCACAGCCAAAGAGGGCCAAAAGGCCTGTTTCTGTGCTGTAATGTTCTGTGGTTCATTGCAGCCCTTACACATCATTCCTCTAACTGCATTGCTTAATTCTCTGCAATTGTAATATTATATTCCGCATTCTACTTTCTTTAAATACCTTGATGTACTTATGCATGGAATGATCTGTCTGGATAGTATACAAACCTCTTCACTGTATTTCAGTACATGTGACAATAATAAATTAATTACAAAAGGACAAAACTAAAGCAGGTTCTCAAATAAAGCAAAGCCAACTTTACTATACTGAGAAGTGATTTAGCCAAAGTAGTTAGGCATTGTTAATCAGATTTTTGCAAAACTTTTGATCGGGTCCTATACGCAAACCAGTTTAAAAAGTTAAAATCACAAGCGATCCATGGGAGGGAGAGTAGCAAGTTTTACTCTGATAAGGAAACAGAACAGGTGTTGTTTGGAAAAACATTACAAAAGGGATTCCAGAGGTCATCACTCAAATCTTCGAAAGACTCCATTCCTTCTTATCTTCCCTTTGCATAATTTCCATTCTATTATAATTGAGAGGGCTCGTAACTGCATCAGCTTCACTTCCCATGTTTTCACACCCCCCTTACCCATAAGGATAAAATTTCCCTCATCCTCACCTTCCACTCCCGTAGCCTCCATATTCCACAAATCATCCTCTAATCTGCCAGCTAACATATCTTCCTTTCTTTTTCAACATTCCAAAGGGATTGTTACTGCTAACTCTCAGATTCTTGCTTCCATTCATTACCAACCTTTCTGTTGACATTTTTCCCCCCATAGAACCGTAAGGAATGCAGCATCTGCTCTTTTATCTTTTCACTTTCCACCCTGGGACCAAAGCTCTAATTTCCAGGTGAAACAGCTATTTACTTGTTCTTCTTTCAACTTAGTATACGGCTTGTGCTGTTCACAATGTAATCTTCATGAAAATGAAGAATCTACATGCAGACCGATGAATACTTGGCAAAACATCCCTGCTCTGTGCACATGGGTGGTCAAGTTATGCTTACTTTCACTTCAGTTTTCCATCGCAGTTCTCTGTCTTTGACTTCCTACACTGTACAAATGAAGCCCAACTTAAAAATCAAATAACAGCACCTCATCCACTGTCTAGACTTATTGAGGCCTTTGAAACATCATGCTAAATTCAAAGAGTACAATGTTAGGGAAATTTAAATTCAATTTTAGGAGCTCAAGAGGATGATTTAAATGGTAGTCACAAAAATAAAGTCAATACGGAATCAATCACCTATGAATCAATAAAACAGTAATGAGGCTGACTCTTGTATACATTGACTCACTACCTCATTTCAAGATGGCCATAACTAATTCATGGAACTTACTGTGTGCAGAAAAGGCTAGAGCCAAGGTAAAATGAATTCATCCCACTATTGTTTTCTAAATAAACTTACATACTTATGTAAGTTATGATAGGATGCTTCAAAATTTAATTGCTTCTCGTCAAAAGACAAACTAAACTTTAATTAGAAGATAGAGCATGGGCGACTGTCCCCTACAATCTTCTGGGAAAGATGACTATTTCCCTGTAGCATCATATATTGAAGTTCAATATGCAAAGGTAAAATATTTCTGAGCCCCCTCCAAAAATAACATTCTAGATACTGTCAGTAAAAGAAGAATGCCCAAGGAAAATCCAGTTTTTAAAACACCAGTATAGACAGGGACAGGTCCATTCATTTGAGTTCTTCACAAATGCAGATTAAAGTTCTAACATGTACAAGAGCTGGAGAAACTATAACTTGCATTTCCTAAAGCTTATATAAATCATACCGAAAAAGGAAGAAATATCAACTTGAACCTAGTGACTAAGTATTTAAAAATTGTTACTGGAATGGAATTAAAATATCTGATTCCATGATCAGTGAAATCAGATTTAAATGATGTCCTTTATTATTGTCCCCAAAATTGTTACGTATCATTTAATCTTGCACTGACAAATAGATTTTGGTTGGCTTGCCAATGCTGTCCACGTTATCATATTAGAGAAGTATAAATGGTACCTTCTCTTCAAAGGGCAGAGTGATGAAGTTACAGATGGTATAAATCAAGCATCAGATTAGAGATCAGTATATCAGGTTTTACTTTTCAGAGAAAGACATCAGTGGAGAGCTAATGCATTAGGCCAAAGTACATACATTATTTGACCAAGTCAGCTAACCAGTGATATATTTGCACACATTAGATACTCACCCTTCCAGAGACAAGAGGCACGGTTGCTTCAACTTTCGTTCTTTCAGCCTCATCATATGAAGGAAGAGTAGTTGCCACACTGTAGGATGGGGGCTTTGGAAATGCAGAATCCTCTTTGTAATCAAAGTAGGCTGGAGAAAAAAAACCATGAAAAATATACATTAGGCAATGCAGTCCCAGAGCAAGATTTTGTCCCATTTTCATTTTGCAGCACCTTCTGCATACTTCGTTGAATGAATTGTTGAACTTCTGAACAGTGTGTTGCAGGAAATAAAATTGAAGTATCTTGATAGTGTGACCTTTCTACCGATATGAAATATACCTTAATTATAAGGTATTATAATTAAGCCCCTAGCCAAAGGCATAATGCAGCAGGCTATTGTGATCAAGAATTCTCCACAGGCATTGCCACTGTCATGTTACCTGGCACTTCCTAAACTCAATTATATTCAATTTGCATTCTCTTGTAACTCTAGCTTAATGCAGAAATGTACCATGTTGCTTCACGTCTTTAATATGTACTAGCCACCGCTGGGTTGCAAAGACACATTTTATGCTCAACACACGTTAATGACATTATGAAACACATCAGCTCCACTTTTCATAACCATACCGAATGTTGAAAGGATTAGATAAGGTGGATGTGGAGAGGATGTTTCCTATGGTGGGGGTGTCCAGAACTAGAAGGCAGCTTCAAATTTGAGGGGCGACCATTTACGAATGGAGATAAGGAGTTATTTTTGGAATCTGTGGAAGGCACTGCCTCAGACTGTGGTGGAGGCCAAGTCCACGTGCATATTCAAAATAAAAGTTGATAGGTTCCTGATTGGTCAGGGCATCAAAGTTTATGGTGAGAAGGTAGGTATATAGGGTTGAGTGAGATCTGGGATCACCCATGATGGAATGGTGGAACAGACTTGATGGGCTGAATGGCCTAATGCTGCTCCCATGTCTTTTGGTATTATACACAGGTGCCAAAATCCTTTTATTTAGACACTTCGACTTCTAAGAGTCCACATATGATTGCAGTCCTGCAACACTATGTTTCCACCTTAAGAGGGCCTCAAAGAACTGTGAAATAAGACACAAACTTTCAGAACATTTTCAAATTTAAACAGAGCTCTGTGGCTTTGAGAGCTTTGACAACCAATGAAGAGGACTGGAAATTAAAGATCTCTGGTTTACATGGCATCTATCATACTGTGTGGGGTCTGGATTTACTTGCAGGACAATGGGTGCAGATTCATCAGATGGTAAAGAAATTAAGGTATATTTCATATAAGTAGAAAGGTCACACTATCAAGATACTTCAATTTTATTTCCTGCAACACACTGTTCAGAAATATTTAATAAGATTTAAAGTGCTCAAGGTCATTGGGAATTTCTGATATTCATCATATAAACACGTATCTTTGAAAAATCTTTCAGCAAAATCAAAAATCAAGATTCCCACATTGCAAGTAATATGTACTTTGTCAAAGCCTCACCCAGAAGCACCACTAGAATTAAAATCTACAGGAGATTCAGAGTTAGCTCCACAGTGTGATTAAAAGAAATTGGACCAAACACCAGAGGAATATAGATGGCAGAGCTTTGAAGTCAACCTCCAAAACTGGAGCAAGGAATTACCTTGACAACATGTACTTGGAGCCTCTGCTCTTTTGCTATCAAATACCTGGCCAGAGAAATGAATTGCAGGTCTGATACATCTGCATATGATAATCGACAGGAAAGGAGGAAATTATAGTTTTGCAGCAAGATTTTAACTTTACACATGCCACCAATTGTAAGTGAAGTTTGATAACTGAAATGATCATTAATATAAAACAGAAGTAACAAAATTATAAACATAACTGCTCTGAAGAAACAAAAGAAATGCAGTTTTGCTTTGCTTAAAAATAAGGTAAACAAATTAGAGTAAAACAAAACCAAACTGACAATCTAAAGCTTAGTCATAGGCTTTACAAATGATCTAAATATACATAATTTAGAAATAATTGTGTATTTCTGGTTCATGTAGTTCAAAAGGAATACATAAAAACACTGAAAACAAAAAGCATCTTTAAAGTCATGTAAGTATGAGCAATGAAAATTAGAGGTGAAGATTTTACAATTTAAGAGGAGCCTTGAAGAACATAAACCATTCAAAAGGTATATTGTATATAATGTATAATCAGAAGATAACCCAGTTTAGTAATAAAAATATTTCAATAATCTGAATTAAATGATATTAATCATATCACTGGTTAATAAATTAAGGAACTGAATTCAGAATAGTAAATATATTTTATCAAATCAGGTTAATGAAATTAGAAAGCTCCAGGCTATATGAACGATGAGCAAAATAACTGTGTAGATGAGGTCATCTTTAATAAAGGGTAGAGCAGGAAAAGGTACTAGAGGAGTTCAAGATCCAATTACATGCTGGACTGCTAAGTTCAGCTTTGAAGGAATTTACATGGTTAGTCTGGAGTTTTTCCTCATGCACATTCTATTTGGTCATTCTGGTTTGTTTATTTTTTGACCTAAAGCTGCTTTGTTTGGAAAGTTAACAATGGATAAAAATATCCTAATAAGATTTAAAAAAAGCAAATTCAAAGCAGATGGGCAAATATTTAGCATGTGATCAAGTATTGGCTAAGTCCTAGAATTTTCATCACTTCTGCAGTCTTGTGTGACTGACGATGACTTCCTTCTACTTCATCCACCTAAAGTGGCAAATATTTCACATATGGGCATCTTTATGTGTGGCTGCCATTGCACACCACCTACCCTGTAGTCTTGATTCAATTACAAGTGAGTTCACAGAAATTAGAAATACGCTTTGCTGCACAGATGTGTATTTGCGTGTGAATGTACTTTGCCCTCTGACATCTCCTTCATCTCTTCACCATGAGTAGGTGATGGACCACTGCAGTCCAGAAAATTTGACTGTTTCCTTTCTGAAACCATGTTTCTACACCTCACCTTCAACTAGCTTACCATTGGTGTGCAAATATTCTACAGAACCAATGGAAAACTATTGGTTTTCACATCAAAATCAATGTCACCCTAATCTCAGTAGTTGACAGCAGTAATGAAGTGACTTCTGCTTATACACTTGGAGCCTGCTCTCCAATCTTTGCAGCCTACTAGGGGGAGGGGTGCTTTGATTTTTCTAACATTCATTCTTTGGGTTCTTGTTTTGTGAAGAAAGAAAGAATTTCAGGTTGTATTCTGTATTCTCTGATATTAAAATGAACATTTGAACCTCTGTAGAACAAAGCTCTTTATCAACCTAATCCTCCATCATGCAGAGATCCTGGAAAATATTGACTACTTCTCATTTCTCATCAGCAACATTCTATTACACCAAGCATCCGAGGAAAAGCAGTTCTGAAGCTCAAGGCCTGAAATATTGTACTATTTTGGAATAAATCAAGATCAGATGCCATTACAATTTGTTGAAGTTTTACTGATTTTAAAAACTAATTTCCATGATTTGACAACAACCCAGTAATTTTACGGTGTAATGGTAGAAGGTAAACTATCTTCAACCATCACAATAATTACATGAAGTTATTGGGCCGTTTGCAAATCTCATATGGACAATCCTTCAACATCATAACTAGCTAGATGTTGCTAGATCCTTTTAAGACTGATGGAAATTTATGAAAATGGGCAAGATGCGTCCTATATTTAAACTTAGGAATTTTAGACAACAAAAGTTTATCAATTTTGTTTACCTTTTTTGGATCTGAATGTTCAATTCTTAGATAGACTTATTTTCTTTGCAGCTTAACAATTAATTGTTTGTATTTTTAGTTTTTATATGTATATAGCAATTTAATACGTCTCTAGTGGCTATATAAAGTATAATTCCGGAAAACGAAGTTTCTTTGTACTGAATAGGTGCTTTCTAATTGGTTAATTATTTACTTTAGATTTGAATGAAATTTATTCTCATCTCTGTGGTATAAAAATAGCTTTTCTATGCTAAGCACCATCTTTGCTCCTCTGTCTCCCTTGTGTTCTATCACTGTCTTTTCAACTTTCCTCTGCCCCATCAATTCTTAATGAAACTATTCTGAAGCAACAAGTTGTGTGACTGTGTTGCCTTTATAGCAGTTATTTAGTTTATAATATTTTCGCTTAGTAATTCATTTGTTAGCATTCTAGTTAAAGTTAGGATTGTTTAAAGTTGTCTGTGAGATATCGCGGCATGCGATGACATCACACCTGGTTTGGCCGCGTCCTGCGGAAAAATACTGGTTTGGAGAAACGGGAAGGTCGGGGGGGGGTCGAGACATGTGCGAGCGCAGCGCCAGCAAAGTTTTCTCTCTATGCACCAGAAACATTGTGAAAGCAACGCTGTGAGTTATGAGATAATCGATATGTTGAATTAAAATGTTAACGCCGATCCTGTTAAAAGTAACGACGGTCGATAATGTTTATGTTTTCGTTAGTTAAAGAGTTGCGGATAGTTTGCATTGAAGTGTATTTAAAGCAGTCAATGGCGTACGTAGATTCTGACTATATGCTGCACTTTAATGTAATGTAGTTGTTGGTAGTTTTACGTTTGCAAGTATTTACGATGTAAATGTAATATGAAGGAAACAAATGCTGTACAAATCTTGTATTGTTTTATCAACAGTTTTCACCGTACGTCAATGTGGAAGAGTGAACAGTAAACGGTTAATCTTACTGTGATCCTGTCGTTATTGACAAAGGTTTATCTTGGTGTTTAGTTCCGCGTTATCTTACATGCCGAGCGAGAACACTACAATGACTCTTTCCTGATTTCTGAAGAACCTTGGATTAAAACACCAGAATCCTACACCTTCTACCATCCCAACAACTACATGATGAAATTACATCATGGAAATTTTTTTAAATCCATAAAACTTCAAAAGACCCAGCTATGTAAGGTCACCTGCCCCTTCCAAACTTGTCGTAATTACCATACCTTGCACTCATATTTGTCTGACTTCTAGCATGCAAACACATTTTTGGATTATCAGGCCTATAATAATTCAACCCTACTCATGAGCCCCAAAAAGCTGAACTAACCTTAAGACTGCACAAAAATCATTATCTTGTCCTGAAATTATTGCTTGCTGTCTGTGCTGCACCCTAACCACATTACTGAGATGTTTAAAGTACTTCATTACATTGCAAACTCTAACTGGCATGAAATTGCAACTTGCTGCAAATAAATATTACTAGAGTTTGTACTGTGTAAAAAGTTGTAAACAAATGCTTCTAATCAGGTTTTAATGTTTACCTTCAGATCTTAGTATCTCATTTATAACATATTTTTCAGATACAAATCTAAAAACAAAAACCAGCAAACATAAAAGCAATTGATAGAAAATAAAGACATTCCTGCTCGAGTTTCATAAATGAACCCTTCCATCTTGACCATATTACTGAAATGCAGGGTCACATGATACTTGCACAACCTCATGAACAAATTTGCAAGGATTCTTTCCAAAAAAAATTACTATGGTGCTTTGACCTTTTAAGCACCACATAATATTTGAATTGTGTTCTTGGATACAGAGGATGTCCTTGGACTAGCACATACGTGTCTTCAAAGTTTACACAGACTTGTCATGTAACCAACCACATTGGTGAGTATCCAGACTGGCCAGGTATGGAAACACCAAAGCCCAGGAATGGAAAAGGTACAGAAAGTAGTGGATACAGCCCAATCCATCACAGGTAAAGCACTCCCCACCATCTAGGCCACACCATCTCGCTACTACCATTTGCCAGGAGGTACAGAAGCCTTAGGTCCCACAACATCAGGGGCTCAAGAACAGTTTCTAAACAACTTCAGGCTTCTGAACCAGCAAGGATAATTTCATTCACCACTATTTCAAACTGATTCAAACTGTTATGGATTCTATAACAATAGACACACTTTCAAGGACATCTTACAATTCATGTTCTCAGGTATTTTGATAATAAATTCACTTTGGACAACTATCCTAAACAGTATTTTTAAGCAAATAGTCCTGAGTACAATGAAACATTATGAACAGTTCATTAGACAGTATACTACAATGATCATAACAAAATAAAATCTGCAATATTTTTCTCTCCCTTCATTATATACATGTATTCATTTATATTGAAAACATGAAGGCACGCACCGTAGATATTGTTACAGCACATGGCACCTTTTACTGATACTTGGTTGTTCAATTCAGATTGTGCAGCAAATTTAAGAGTTAAAATTTAAACTCAATTCTCAGAATGTTAGTCAAGAATTACTAGCACAACAACGTAAGGTACCAAAAGAATATTCTGTTTTTCTGTATAATAAAGTAATCATTGGTATCACATTTCACTCCATGGTTAGCACAATAAAAAGTGTGCTAACCATGGAGTGAAATGTGATACAAATCATTTCCTATTAGGTTCAAAAGGATTTTTAGAGAACTAACTCAGATTCTCAAGTTTTGTCAAGTTAATGATAAATGCCTGAGACAAATAGATAATTGGACTAAAGCCATTTAATTCATAAACTCATAAATGGACACCAAGGTAGTGTAGTGCTTAACACAACACTATTACAGCTTAGGGTGTCAGAGTTCTGAGTTCAATTCTGATGCTGTCTGTTAGGAGTTTGTATGTCCTCCCCTTGAATATGTGGGTTTCTTCCAGGAGCTCCAGTTTTCTCCTGCATTACAAAGACGTATTGGTGATAAACACAAAAGATTCTGCAAATGCTGGATATCTGGAGCAACACACAAAATGCTGGAGGAACATAGCAGGTAAGGCAGCATCGACCCTTTGGGCCAAGACCCATCATCAGGATTGGAAAGGGAAGAGTACAAAGCCAGAATAAGGTGGGGACGGGGAGGAGAGGAAGGAGTACAAGCTAGAAGGGCACAGGTGAAGCCAGTTAGGTGGGAGAGGAGGGATGAAGTAGAAAAGCTAGGTGATAGGTGGTAAACGACAGGAGAAGGAATCTGATTGAGAGAGAGTGGACCATGCAAGGAAGGGAAGGAGGAGGGGCACCAGTGGGAGCAGACAAACAGATGAGAAGAGGTAAGAGGGGGTCAGACTGCAGATTGAAAGAGGGAAAGCGGAGGGGGGAAAATTACCACAAACTGGAGAAATCTATATTCATACCATCATGTTGGAGGCTACCAAGATGGAATATGGACCGACATGTTATAATGAGAATGGGGATTGGAATTTAAGTTGTCAGCCAGTGGGAAATTCTGCCTTTTGTAGATGGACAAAGCTGCCCCTCAATCTATGACGAGTCTCACCAACGTATTGGAAGCTGTATCACGAGCACCGGACAACCTTAACAGATTTGTAGGTGAAGTGTTGCCTCATCTAGAAGGATTATATGGGGCCCTGAATGCAGTGGTGAATAGGCAGGTATAGCACTTCTTCTGCATGCAGGGCTAAGTGCCAGGAAGGCCAGGCAACAACAAAAGGAGCAATCTCTGTGGAAAGTGAAGAGTGGGAGGGAGTGGGGTGGAGAGGCAAAGATGTGTTTGGTGGTAGAGTCCTGTTGAAAATGGTGGAAATTGCAGAGAATGATGTGTTGGCTGTGGCGGGTCATGGGGTTGTTGGAACTGTTTTTTTTGTAATACTACATAAAAAGATTTGTACTTTTAACAAACTCATGTATTTTTCACAGCATGTGGTGGTGAATCATCTCCACTTACTGGCAGAAAGTGGTATAGCAGTTAAACTAATGGTTTATCACCTTTCTCGTTTTTCATTGGCTAAGTGTTAGCATATTACCCATGTGATGCAGTTGCTTTAATTATGTAGCCTATTAACTTATTCATTCCTATCTTAGGAATTTCCCTTTATGTTATCTATAGAAGTGAGGAGGGATTTTTCAGAAACACCTTCTTGGCTTCTTAGTTTCTGTATTCCTTTGTCTTATAGCGCTTAGCATTGTTCCTCAACTCTTTATTTAGTTTTCTTAGTATGAGTACCGTAAATTCCGGACTATAAACCACTACTTTTTTCCCACGCTTTAAACACTGCAGCAACACTGCAGCCTATATTACGGTGCGGCTAATGCATGTTTTTTTTTCATGCCGCCAAAAACATTTTGCCTCGTAACAGTAGACTGTTATGAATCCCGTAACTGGAGAACTTACCAGCAAAGATAGAGAGGTCCGTTGAAGTCTGATGTCACTATTTTCAAACGTTTTATTTATAAAGGGACACAAAAGTAGGGTTAATACATACATTCAGATAGTGCACATCGTCAACACTCAATCTAAAGCGCAGGTATAGTAATAATCATCATTAGTGAGCTCTGCTGTTGTCTAGGGGTTAATAGATTGTCCATTGGAAATATAAAAGTCACTCAGAAAGTCTGCAGGCCTCAGCCCTTTGAAAATCGCTGGGTTTCACGTGGGGCGACCGAGAGAGAGAGATTGGTGGAGAAGAGAAAGAACTTGCCGAGTCTTGATGAATCTTCCGTGAAATCGGGGGAGCGTTGGTTTCCTCGCCCCGATGTTAGTTAACAGCGGTTTTCTGTGATTCCAGCCACAAATTCCAATCCCGGAATCTAACGCACGTGGCTTCCTTCAGAATGACTTCCCGCTGCTGCGGGAACACTCTCTCGTGTCTTCTTGGTGCGTCTGAGGGGTCTGTCCCCCTGAGACCCTCCTTTATACTTCCTCACGGGGTCGCAGGTGTCAATCAGGTTGTGATGATGCAATCTCTCTCTCAACCAGCCCACCTTGCCCGAGGGCTTTTCACGTGGTCTCCATGAGACAATAGTCGCTGTCGTCCCGGGTGGGACGTGCAATTTGGCACCTTTCTCTCTCTCTCTCTCCTACTGGGTCTACTGACCCCCCCCCCTCTTTCTTTCTTTTTCAATCTTTTTATTGATTTTCACATATACACAAAAAAAAATAACATAATAATAAGTAAATTATAAATACAATAGACTTGAAATCACATTGATAATAAGATAATAATATCCTACTAAACATCAACAAAAGAAAGTACCTTAATCAAGTCCACATGATTATATGAAAAAAAAACAAATAACCATTAAAAAAGAAAAAAAATATTAAAAAATATGTGAGAAAAAATATATATTAAAAAAAATAAAACACTAAACTAAACTAACATAGGCAATAACAACAGTTTACAAGTATAAGATAGTGTCAAAGAACTCCGGAACTCCATACCTGAACATGAATAAGCAGAAAGGTCCGGAAAAGGCCAAATTAATTCATATGAAAATGTCGAATAAACGGTCTCCAAGTTTCTTCAAATTTAATTGATGAGTCAAAAATAGTGCTTCTAATTTTTTCCAAACTCAGATAAGACATAGTTTGAGAAAGCCACTGAAATGTAGTAGGAGGATTTACTTCTTTCCAATTTTGTAGTATAGACCTTCTGGCCATTAATGTTACAAAAGCAATCATTCGTCTGATTGAGGGGGAAAACTGATTGCCATCTTCATTTGGTATGCCAAAAATTGCAGTAATAAAATGAGGTTGTAAATCTATATTCCAAATTGAGGAAATAGTAGTAAATATATCCTTCCAATAATTATGTAAAGTGGGACATGACCAAAACATATGGGTCAATGAGGCCACTGCTAAATGACATCTGTCACATAGAGGGTTAATATGAGAATAGAATCGAGCAAGTTTATCTTTAGACATATGAGCTCTATGTACAATTTTAAATTGTATTAAAGCATGTTTAGCACATATAGAAGAAGAATTAACCATTTGCAAAATTTTTTCCCATTTATCTGTTGATATGTTGTATTGAAGTTCTTTTTCCCATTCTTGTTTAATTCTAACTGATATTTCTGGTTGTATCTTCATAATCATATTATAAATAAAAGCTACTAATCCCTTCTGACAAGGATTTAAGATAAAGATCAAATCTGTAGTGTCCATCAAAGTTGAATTAGGAAAAGATGGTAAAACTTTATGTAAAAAATTTCTAATTTGTAAATATCTGAAAAAATTAGATTTAGGTAATTCAAATTTATTAGAAAATTGATCAAATGACATCAAAGTATCTTCAAAAAAGAGATCACGAAAACATTTTATACCTTTCCTTTTCCATATGTTAAAAGCTTGATCTGTCCAGGAAGGTTTGAAAAAGAAATTAAATAAGATAGGGCTATCAAGAACAAAGTTTTTCAAAATAAAGAACTTACGAAATTGAAACCAAATTCGTAATGTATGTTTAATAACAGGATTAAATATTTGTTTATTAAATTTAACTAAATCCGCAGGAAGACAAGAACCAAGAACAGAGAATAGAGAATATCCCTTTACCTCATTACATTCCAAATTTACCCACTGTGGGCACAGTGGTGAATCCAAATCTAATTTCCAATACAATAAATTACGAATATTATTTGCCCAATAATAAAATCTAAAATTAGGTAAAGCTAAACCACCATCTTTTTTTGATTTTTGTAATTGCTTTTTACTTAACCTAGGGTTTTTATTTTGCCACACAAATGAAGAAATTTTTGAATCAATGCTATCAAAAAAAGACTTAGGAATAAAAACTGGTAGGGCTTGAAATAAATATAAAAATTTCGGTAAAATCATCATTTTGACAGCATTAATCCGACCAATTAATGATAAAAACAAGGGAGACCATCTTGTAGTAAGTTGATGAATTTGATGGAGCATAGGTAAAAAATTCATTCTAAATAAATCTTTATATTTCTTGGTAATTTTTATACCTAGATAAGTGAAGTTATCAGTAACAACTTTAAATGGTGTCCTATCAGTCAATAAAGTTTGTGCATTTAAAGGAAATAATTCACTCTTATCTAAATTTAGTTTATAACCAGAAAAAGTACCAAATTGAACCAACAAGGATAAAATAGCAGGAATAGACCTATCAGGGTCAGAAATATATAACAGCAAATCATCAGCATAAAGAGATAATTTATATAACTTCTCATTACGGGTAATACCAAAAATATTAGGAGATTCACGAATAGCAATAGCTAAAGGTTCTAATGCAATATTAAATAATAAAGGACTTAAGGGACAACCCTGTCTCGTACCACGAGATAATTGAAAAAAAGAGGATCTGTGGTTATTCGTAAAAACAGAAGCAACAGGTTTATGATATATTAATTTAATCCATGATATAAAATTAGGACTAAAATTAAAATTTCTCAATGTATTAAATAAATATATCCATTCAACTCTATCAAAAGCTTTTTCAGCATCTAATGAAATAACACATTCTGGGATTGTGGGTGGTGAAGTATGAATTATATTAATCAATTTTCTAACATTAAAAAAGGAATACCGATTCCTCATAAAACCAGTTTGATCTTCTGAAATAATCTGAGACAGTACTTTTTCTAATCTAATAGCTAAAATTTTTGTAAGAATCTTAGAATCTACATTTAATAATGATATAGGGCGATAAGATGTACATAAAGTAGGATCTTTATCTTTTTTAAGAATTAGAGAAATATTAGCTTCATAAAAAGATTGAGGTAATCTCTTCTTAGCAAACGCATCATTAAAAATTTCACATAACCAAGGAGAAAGCAAAGAAGAAAAAGTTTTAAAAAATTCTACTATATAACCATCAGGACCAGGAGCTTTCCCTGAATTCATTGATGAAATAGCCTCTCCTATTTCCACTATAGAAATAGGAGCATCTAACAGACTATGATCTTCATCAGTCAGTTTAGGAATGTTCAAATTGTTAAAAAAATTATCTATCATGGACTGGTCACCATCAAATTCTGAATGATATAAAGATTTATAAAAATCTTGAAAGGTGTTATTAATTTCTTTATGATCAGTAGTTAAATTACCGTCTGATTTGCGAATTTTAATAATTTGTCGCTTAGTCGAGATAGCCTTTAATTGATTAGCTAACAGTTTACCAGTACGGTCACTATGAATATAAAATTGAGCCCTGGTCCTAATTAATTGATTTTCAATTGAAGAAGATAATAATAAACTATGTTCCATTTGAAGCTCAACTCTCTTCTTATAAAGTTCTTTGGTAGGAGTCACGGAATATCCCCCCCCCCCCCCCCCTCGATGGGTGCTCTTGCGATTCTCACAAAGGAGGGGGCTGGGATCATAGCAAGACCAATAAAATTGATGAGTATTTCACAGAGGTCCAATGAAATTGTACGATAAATCAAGCGCACTTTCACAATTAAATTATTGTAAATCAGTCATTTGTACTCACCCTCATCAACATGGAAAACACTCGAAGAAAAGCATATGATGCAGCTTTTAAGTTAAAGGCAATCAATAACTTTTCCTGGTAGGCTGCAGTATATATATTTTTTTACCAGTCGCTAGGAGATATTGGAATGTTGTTCGTGCACTGTTCAGTAAAAAAGTATATGCAACGTAATTTGTGTGTTACCGATACGTATGTATATTTAAAAGTAGCTGTGTTACAGGCACTGTTCGAAAAAAAGCATTTGCAATATGTATTTGTTTATGTTACCATACGGATTTAATTAAAAGTTAAAAAATCCTCAAGTGTAATATCTTTCTGTGTAAATATCTCATATTACAACGTGGGACACCTGCGGCTTAAAATCCGGTACGGCCTGTACAAGTACAAAATTGATTTTCTTTCTAAAATTAGAGTGTGCGGCTTTTAATCAGGTGCGCTCTGTAGTCCGGAATCTACGGTATGTTTGTTTGTACCCTAAAATGAGCTGAAATCTTAGAATTAAGACTACTCATCATTCTTGACTCCTGGAAGAACCCCAAGAATCAGAAATTAAATCAGGGTGGTAGGTGAGGACAAGATGTTGCTTTCATCTGCATCTCCTCCATTTTTCAAACATCTACACTCACCCCATCTTCCCACTGCCTTAACAGGGATAGCGTTAAAGTGACAGGAAAATGCAGGATTTCCCAGTGGCCATCCCCATTGCAATAAGTCGGTCCTTAGCCACCTATACAGCCATGAGGCTGGCATGAACATGGATTTCTCCATCTTCTAATTAATTCCCCACTCTGACACCCCTCTTACCTCTTCTCTTCGCTTATCACCTCCCCGGTGCCTCTCCTCCGTTCCTTTTTCCCATGGTCCACTTTCTTTCCTATTAGATTCCTTCTCCACCCTTTAATTTTTCCACCTATCACCTCCAGCTTCTTTCTTCATTCTTTTCCCCCAACCACATGGCTTCACTTATCACATTCTAGTTTATACTCCTCCCCCTTCTTCCCCAGTCCTGATGAAGGGTCTCAGCCTGAAATAGCGACAGTTTATTCATTTTCATTGATGCTAACTGACCTGCTGAGTTCCTCCAGCATTTTGTGGTGTTGCTCTGATTAGTAGGTTAATTGGTCCTCTGATTCAAGCTCAAAGTACATTTATTATCAAGGTATGTATACATTATATAACGTTGAGATTCATCTCCTTACAGATAGTTGACAAAACAAAGGAACCCAAAAAAACCCATTAAAAAAGACTGTCAAACACCAATGTGCAAAGGAAAAAAAACCATGTAAACAATAGATGTCAGCAAATAGTATACTGAACTGAAGTCCAAAGAGAATCTATCCAGGCCCTTAGTTCAGCACAGTGCTGAGTAAACCTCATGAACAAGCCCATCCCTCGTCTTGGGCCCCAACACCCTGCTCTGTTCAATCTGGCCCAGTGCCCAAGTTGTCGTCCAAACTTTGGGTTCTGTCGCTTCAATATGCTCTGGGGCTTGGATCCCGCCACCTAGATTCGGCCTGTACCCGACCTTTCCAATTTGGCCTGTATCTTAAATCAATCTTTCTCACACTTGGCAACAGGCCTGCTGCCTTGCTTTGGTTCTGCCACATCAAATTGCCCCCAAGACCAAAGGAAATCACATGCTACTGTTTGCAATGATAATTTATTACCAGAAAAAGTGTGATTAACAATGTATTTAGTTGTTTTCTTTGTTTCACTGGCCACTAGCCAGAAGTCGCTGAGGCTCACCAGCCTTAAACCGCAAGTTAAATGGTGGGGTCGCTGGATGGTGCGCTTTGTTCAGCCAGAAGGGCTTGTTCAGTGCTGTAAATAAATTATAGGAGGCCACATTTCATTATACAGAATGCGCCTTCCCAGTTCTAGCAATGCACAATAACAGCACAGATTGAAATTAAGTTGTTGTTCCTCTCATTTATTTGCTATACAAAGTAATATGTTTTATATTATTGTTCTAGGGTGAAGTAACTGCAGGGCTCAGATTAGAAAAAAAAAGGATGATTTGGTATTTGATATTTGGTCTCACCCAAGATTAAGAAGCACTTAGATTAGACGTTCTCAATCTGCGATCCACAGACCACTTGCTTAATGGTATTGGTCCATGGCATAAAGTGGGTTGATGACCCCTGACTTAGATAGATGCCGCCTGACCAGCTGAGTTCTTCCACCATTTTGCATGTGTAGCACTTAGTGGTTTTAGTATCCACAGGCTTTGAAATATGCGGAAAGATAACCCACGAGCATCCAATTACTGACTGAATTTATTGTCTCCTGCTGCAAAGTATATTTAGCAGAATGCTTATTAAGCACAGCAAAGCTCTGTTCACATGCACAGACTGCTAAAATGTGCCAAGTCAGATTGTGGTAATGTGGCAACCCATTTCCTGGCACATCCGAACTGGCTCACAATTAGATAGCCTACGGGGGTTTGCGAGCACAGAGCTTTGGAGCCTCTGCGCCACGGGGGACAGGTCGAGAGAGGCTTAAAAGTGAGGCTGAGGATTTCAAATAAAGTTTTTCCTTCGGCTGCAGTTACCGACTCCGTGTCGTAATTTTAGCGCTGCGTGTAGCACACCGCTACAGTAAATTGTTATTTGAACAATTATAGACAGCTGCATTACATATGTATCCGAATCCCAGCAAAAACTATGAACTTTAGGACAGCAACACAAACTGTCAAAAATCTGAAAATGTCCATCTCAGGAAAATAAATTGCTATAAACTCCTAACACTATATCATGATGTAGTGGAGTGGCTCTAAATTTCATAATGCTCTTTCAAATCAACTACCTTCTACCAGCATAATTGACCTCAGAATATTTATTGGGACAATGCAATATTGTCCCCTACAAGTTCCATAAAGTAAAACGTCAACATCGGAGCAATAGTTCATTAATTCCAACAGAGATTCATTTTCTTGCAGGTGTACTCAGTAAATCCAAGTACCATAATGGAATCAAAGACCACACCCAGTGGACGAACAACTGCTGGAGTTTCAACCTGACACATTGACTGTACTCTCCTCCTAGATGCTGCCTGGCCTGCTGATTTTCTTCAGCATGTGTAATGCGCCATAAGGTTTCACTGCCAATATAATGGTTTCTCTGTAGCAGTAATGTTTGGGTTATGAATAGAGATTGGGGGCTTTGGAATGTGGGACTATCCAATGAAAGGATAGTTGTTCTTTCTTGTGGGTCTGGGAGCAGGGATTTCGCAGTCTTTTGCCGGGGAAAGATGAGAGAAGATGTGAATGGAGAGAGTTGGTAGACCGCCAGATGGAGTGGACTTGGAGTAAGAGTCCGAAGGTCAGCGACGATTGTAGGAGGTCACTGGTGGACGAACAGCCCACCAGTGAGCTCTGACATTTGCGCATTAGACTGTTTCATGAGAATGGGCCCCTTTTCTTTATTTGTTTCTTAACTAACCATATAGTCAAATTAAGAATTATAAAGCTCAATCGTTTAATTACATATTGTGTACTGTTTGTTATTTCACGGTACTGATTCGTAACAGGGAACACATCCCGCAGCATCCACCAAAACGAGATTTCGTAAGTTTGGCTGGGCTGGGGGCCATCAACCCCTAGATTAAGCCGCTAGCCAAACTGAGGGTTACAATTGTGAGGCTATCGTTCCAGGATTGATTTCGCTGGATGCTTGCGATTACCCTGAGCATTGAACCAGGGAGGTAGATATTCATACTCCAGATGAATTGATAGTTCGCCTGTTAAGTTTGATAAAGTGGTGGACACAGCTCTCATTTTAATGTAGACCAGCACTGACTTAGTGGTAGCTGGGAATGGAGATTTCAAAGATACTGTTCTCTCGTTTCTGAGGCAGAGGGAAAGGAGGGGCAGGATCAAGTGGTGGATCAGTTGGGAGCTTCAGATGATGCCATTCCCCAAGTTCATTGTAACCTGACTCTCTGAAGACAAATATTACAGTTGAGTTCTGGGGAAGTGGCAGCTGCTCAGTGAGATGATCCGAGTATTGGAACCATTTGGGCAGCAGTTGAAAAGGGAGACATGGCTTCGGTTAGAGTTGAAGAACCAGATCTTACACTGGGTCATGCCACCCCTGGACCGACCTCAGCGTTGCCAGCTTGTTCTGCCCGAGAAGTATCAGAGGATTGTGCTGAAGTGACTCCATTATGATTCTAGACATTTGAAGGTGGAAAAGACCTATGGATTGCTCAGAGACCAGTTTTACAGGCCATGGATGAAATTGGAGGTTGAAGAATACTGCAAGTTGTGCATGTGATGCATACGGCGAAGACACTGTCTACACGGGCAGTTCCCTTGTCCAACTTGCAGATGGCCTCTGGACCTGTGGTGTATGGATTTCCTGTGAATAGGACCTGATGCCAGCAACACGGCGAATACATAAACTGTGAGGTCGACCCCACAAGTTGAAAAGCCTGTTGGTTGCTGCTTTCCTGCTCCATGTAAATGTGCTCAGTTGCAGGGAGGGTTTTACCCATGGACTGAGCCATATCTCAAAATTGTATTTTTTCCAATCGGGGCACTGGCTGTGATGCAACCAGTAAATATACTCTCCACCACACATCTATAGAGATTTGTCAAAGAACTAGATGTCATGCTGAACCTTCGCAAATTTCTAAGTAGGGGTGCTACCATGTCTCCTTTATGATTGCACTTGTGTGCTGGGCTCAGGACAGGTCCTCTGAAATGAAAACATCAAGGAATTTAAAGTTGCTGACCCTCTCCCACCTTTGATCTTCAGATGAAGATTGGCTCATGGACCTTCCATTTCCTACTCCTAAAGTCAATAATCAGCTCTTTGGTCTTGTTGACATTGAGTGAAAGGTGGTTGTTGTGGCACGACTCAGCAGGATTTTCAACCTCCCTTCCATATCCTGTCTCATCACCATCCTTGATTTGGCCTACGGCACAGGCACTGTCAGCAAACTTAAATGTAGCATTGGAGCAGTCATCGGTGCAAAGTGAGTAGATAGGGAGCTAAGCACACAGCCTTGTGGTGCACCTGTACTGATGGAGACTGTGGAGAAGACGTTGTTGCTAATTTCAACTGTCTGGGGTCTGCACGTGACGAAATCGAGGACCCAGTTGCACAAGGAGATACTGAGGCCAAGTCTTGGAACTTATTGATTAATTTTGAGGAGATGATGGTATTGAATGCTGATAAAGAGCAGCCTGATGTATGCATCTTTGCTGTCCATATGCTCCAGGGTTGAGTGAAGAGCCAATGAAATAGCATCTGCTGTGGATCTGTTGTGCCGGTAGGCAAACTGGAGCAGATCCAAGTTGCTGCTCAGCCAGGAAAAGGCATATATTGCAACTCACAAAGCAATCAGAACATAGAGCTTTGTTTTCATCTTAAGATTATATTTTAAGAAATATTTATGTCTTTTTCCTGAATCACTCACACTTTACAAAAAAGAGTTACTAGGATGCATTGATTCAGTGTTGTTGCATTCAGAATACTTCTGTTTTAACAAACAGGTTACAACTTATGAAAAAAGTGATTGCAATGATTACCAGATACCTGAAAGCAATTCATTATCAAAAGGAATGTCTTCACATAATTCCAATCAGAGGAGCAGTTGCAAACTCAAGTATTAATCACTTATTGCAAAGACCACTGAAAGAGCACATAATCAAGGAATTAATTCCCTCTTCAATATTTCTCTTATTGAAATTTAGCTGCACCAACTTTTCAAATACTTTGGAAATAACAACAGCTGGAAATCTAAAACAGAAAATGCTATAAGCACTTATTGGGTTCGGCCAACATCCATGGAAAGACAGTTAACGTCTCAAGTAGTCATTACCGGTAAACTCTGTTTCTCTTTCCACATATTCTGTCTACCATAGTATATGCTTTTTTTGCTTTCATCACAGCCTTCATCTTTTTGACTGAAAGAATGGTTTCTATCTAGGCTGCTGGTCTGCAAGAGAGATGAAATAGTAACATTTTGCTCAGCATTTTAAAGTCACAATTATTTTTATCCATGCACAGAAAATGCAATAAAAGCCCAAAACGCACAATAAACTCCAAATCAGAAGAGAAAAAAAATCAGATTACAGATGTCAGGAGCCATTATACGTGAGCTGGGAGCTGCATGAGAAATACTAACATGACTGGTGAGATAGATACTGTACTTCATGGTTATGTGGCATTAAATAGGATGATCAACAAAGAACTGGAACAGTAAGATCTCAACATATTTAAGCCAGGTTTTAAGGTCTCAACATGATGTTACAGGGATGACAGTACCCCATCTTTATAAGGGGGAAAACATGGAGTCAGAAACTTTGTTGCAAGCAGTGGAAAGTTTGAAACACAGTACACAAAAATAACGTAATTACACAATCTAACAGGAGAAAACTGTCATAGACTTTTCAATACTTGAGTTTCATTTACCTATTCTGGGTCAAGATGTGGATTTTGCTCACAGTATCAACTTTCATTGCTATTCTCCAAAAGACAGTAAACTGTGGGGGCTGTTACAACATTGCTGAATGAATCACATATTCATTACATATACGCCTAACCAAGTAGGAATGGCAGAAATCTTACCTAAAGGAGTTTAAACAACTGGATTTTCTATTTAACAACCCAGAAATTTCATAGTAGTATTTCTGAAACTTAAATTTTAAATTTCCAGATTGAATTACATGGAGAATAATTCCCCATATTGTCATTGCGGGGTTTAAGCTCATGGCACAGTAGTGTCAAGATTAACTGAATGCTAGCCTAGCGGCTTAACCACTATTCTACCACACTCACAATACATACTTAAGTCTGACAAGTGATGGCTAACCATAGTAGAAATGACCAACCAAGGTGGAACTGAGGTTAAATTAGGCTTTATCAGTTTATATGCAAGACCTGACATTATCTCTGAAAACTTCACCAAAAAATTAGAAGAGAAAGCCTGAATTAGAGGAATAGATCTACAGTAGGTGACAGTAGGACTACATGGACACAAAGAAATTTTACTGTATGGACATTTTCATGAAAATTTATTGAGAAATTTTGGGAGGTGAAGGTATAACATAAGCCTGTGGTTTAATTGAATATGAAAAAATAGAGGTTTAAAGGAACATTTAATAAATTAGACTAGTTCTCAGTTTATGGTGAGCAAATATTTCCCAAATTTATTTATTTTTTTCTTTTTCAATCTTTTTATTCTTCTTATTATTAATATCAACAAAATAAAATTGATACATAGATAATGGGATTACAAACATACACATTTCAACTGAACATGAAAGAATACATAAGTATAAGAAAAAAGAAAAAAAAAGAAAAAGAAGAAAAAGAAAAAAAATTATGCAAAAAACCTAACCTAATAATCTAATAAGGAAAAAAACGAAAAAAGCAAAAAGAGAAAAAGAAAAAAAGGAAAAAAAGGGCTGTTTATAATATCTAACATTAATACAAAATCATCAGTGTCGTCAACTCTGATCCTCTCAACATATATAAAATCGAAACTGGAAAAGCAAATAGGCTTGGAACAGGGTCATATTATATCATATGAAAATATTGAATAAATGGTCTCCATATCTTTTCAAATTTAATAGAAGTATCAAATTTTTTCTAAATTTAGACATAACAGAGTTTGAGAAAACCAATGAAATACAGTAGGATTAATTTCTTTCCAATTCAACAAAATAGATCTTCTAGCCATTAATGTAAGAAATGCAATCATTTGACAAGCAGAAGAGGATAAGTGGAGTGAGTCCATCATTGGTAAACCAAAAATTGCAGTAATAGGATGAGGTTGTAAATCAATGTTTAATACCGTAGAAATAATATCAAAAATGTCTTTCCAATATTTTTTTCAAAAGTGGACACGACCAGAACATATGAGTTAAAGACGCTATCTCAGAATGACATCCATCATAAATAGGATTTATATAGGAATAAAAATGAGCCAATTTATCCTTGGACATATGAGCCCTGTGCACAACTTTAAACTGTATTAATGAATGTTTAGCACATATAGATGATGTATTAACTAATTGAAGAATTTTATCCCAATTCTCAATAGGGATAGTAAGGTTAAGTTCTCTTTCCCAATCATTTTTAATCTTATAGAAGGGCTCTGAATGTATCTACGTAATTATATTGTAAAGTTTTGATATTAGCCCTTTCTGAGAAGGATTTAGTTCAAACAAATTCTCCAAATACCTGAAGACACAAAATTTGGAAAAGTAGGAAGTACAGTATTTAAGAAATTCCTCATCTGTAAATATCTAAAAAAATGAAATCTAGGCAAATTATATTTATTAGATAATTGTTCAAAAGACATAAAACAATTATCCAAAAATAAATCGGGAAATCGTAGTAATCCTTTAGTCTTCCAAGCTGAATAAGCTTGGTCTATAATAGAAGGTTAAAAAAAGCAGTTGGATACAATAGGAATATTTAAAACAAACTGAGTCAACCCAAAAAATTTCCAAAATTGAAACCATATTCGTAAAGTATGTTTAACTATCGGATTGTCAATTCGTTTCGGCAACTTAGAAAGAGCAAAGGGAAGAGAAGACCCTAAAATAGAACCCAACGAAAATCCTTGTACAGATTTAATTTCCAGGTTCACCCAATGAGGGATAAAAGATAAATCCCAATCCTTTAACCAACATATCAAATATCGGATATTAACTGCACAATAATAAAATCTAAAATTAGGCAATGCCAATCCACCTTCCCCCAAAATTTTAAAGCATCATTCTGAAGCTTAAGAAAAAGCTGTTGAGTTATTTCATGCCCATTGTGAAGAAAGTATTTTCCTTTCAATTCCTATGCATTCCACATACCTGCACTTTCGACTGCAATGCTGCTATATGGTGGAGGAGCAGCCTCGGCACCAGATTCTGACACGTCCAAAGGCTCTTCCTCATTCTGCAACTACATGGACAAAATAGCAGATATAAATTAAAATTCACCTTTAACAACATAACTCTAAAATACAGAATTTTAAAACAAACCAGGAAATACTTATGTGGCAAAATCAATTTGAATACATACTTTCAATGCAATACATTTTCTTAGAACCACCTCCTTTCCTCCCCCCTTTAGTAATGTGGATGCCAATTTACTTGAATCAAATTGCAAGATTAACATTATCCCTTCCCTTTCTTGATGTTACATGTAGTACTAAATAGAAATTGTGATTGATACAGGCACAATATGTCCTCTATCAATCATGTTGTCAGGTAGATGAAGATCTTAGTTAAGTTCATCCTCTCATTCTCACAATTGAGCTGAAATAGCAATCAAAACTATGGTTAATTTTAATTTGTTCAATCAAATATGTCAGATCAACTGCACTCCATCTCCATGCCAACTGAAAACAACCCATGATCCACTGAGTTTGCACGCAGGTAGCACTTTTTGACAAATTTGTATGCAAGCCGTTTTGGACAGAAATTATTTCTGCAAATATTGCTTATGCCATTTTTGACTTCCTAGCAACAGGATTTTGATATTACTCATTAAGCAATGGGAGGAGGAACATATAACAGGTAGTTTAACATTTCCATACCAATAGATGTGGATGGCATGCAAGTGTGGCAGTTAATACATCGCTCTGCAGGACCAGCCTGTGTTAACCAATCAGGGTTCAATTCCAGCTGCTGCCTGTGAAGAGTTTGTATATTCTTCACATGACCACCTGGATTTCCTCCAAGTGCTCTGGTTTCCACCCACGTTCCAAAGATGTACAATTAGAGAGTGAGTTTGGGGGATTCCTACAAAATCCTAAGACCGCAAGGTATAGGAGCAGACTTCGGCCATTTAGCCCATTAAGTCTGCTTCGCCATTTCATTATGGCTGATCCATTTCCCCTCTCAGTCCCAATTTCCTGCATTCTCCACATATCCCTTCATGGCCTGACCAATCAAGAATCCATCAACCTCTGCCTTAAATATACCCAATGACCTTGGCCTCCACAGCCACCTGTTGCAACGAATTCCACAGATTCACCATTCTCTGGCTATGTCGGTGCTGGAAGCGTGACAACACTTACAATCCTCACTGGTTTGATTTGATGCAAACGACACACAAGTTTCAATGTACATGCAACAAATGAGCTAATTTTATTTGTTTTTTTTAAATAGACTATTACCTTCTCAGGACTGTTCAGCCAGGGATATCAACACAGGGCAGATTTTGGCTTGTCAGCAACATCACTGAATTTCAATCAGTTTGTGGTATTTCACCAAAGCTCACATCAAAAAATGTTGTCTTAAAAAAAGTCTAAAGGAGACTAATGGACAACAGCTTCAGCAAGGTAAAGAAAGATGTGCAGGGGAAAAAAATCATAATTTTTTTGACTACTAACAAATTTAGGAGTCCTTTTAGCAGTATTTCGGTTTTGAAACATTTATTTGGTGGTTCTCTAGGAATGCACAATTATAATACTTGTTGCCCATCTCTAGTTGCCATGAGACGATAACAACATGTGGCCTTCTTGAGACTGCACAGTCCTTCTGGAGATGATTCTTTCCTCTCAACATCACATGAACAAAGATTTTCTCTGGAAACATTCAGGAACAGTAACAGGGAGGGAACATCAAGGTGATTTTACTCACACAAGGTGGCTGCCGGTTTTATTGAGGCAGACTTGAGACCTTATTGAACTGCAAATGTGCAGCCTGCAGAATATATGCTATTGCAAATACGGTGTAATACTGGACAATTTGTGATTATTAAGCCCAGTGGCAACAAAATTACCCCACACCAATTCTTTCAATTGAAATTTTATGCATTTTGTCCCAAAATACTGTTCAGGCCTTTTATTTACAAGTAAACTTAATTGGAATTGTGCCATTGGTGGTTGTTGTATTATCAAATTGTTCCTTTGACTGACTCATGTTAAATTATTTTTATCAAACGGTGTATTAACAATGATGCTCAACAAAATGTACAACAGCTGGCTGAAAGAATGGTGCTTAATTCCTCTCCAGACATTTAAGCAAATTTCATTTTTTGTCATATAAGCTGATTCTGAACAAAACCAAGAAATGCATCCTTGTCCCACGCTTTGTTTTGAAATTTACAGAGTATATGTGAAAGAAAGTCACAGGACAATTAAAACTACTGGTTTCACACGTAGTTACTCTGGCACACAAGGAAGCCAACCAGTTAAGTTCACACAGACTCCCAACAAAACAACCCCATCAGTAGCATTCTTCCTTTCCATTTCTCTTTATGCTGTCAATTATTCTCCCACTCATCAATCAGCTCCCCTCTGAATTTTGTGTTAATTACCTATTCTAACAGGCAACTTAGTATCCAATTCAAATAGCAGTACAGCTTTAGGATGTAGAGGAAACCAGGGCACCACAGCACCTCAACATGATCATGAAAACATGCATACAGTGGCAACATCTATAATAGGGATCAAACCAAGGTCTCTAAAACAGTGAGAGAACAATGCTAACTGCTGTTCCACTGTGCAACCCAGCACAAATGCAGTCAAGATACTCATTAGAACTGACGCCTGCTGTCAGATTACTCATTAGGACCGTACTGTGCTTTTGTAATACAAATGCAATTTTCATTTGCCATGCAAGGAAAAACCCAATCCAAAAAAATTATGCAACTGCACATGTTGAAAAATGTGGGAATAACTATTAATAAAGTTCTTCAGATTTCTTCTTAAGAGAAATGCTTGTAGGCGTTCTGAGAGGCATTAGTGCCTCACAATTTGAAGTTCAAATCACCAGGATTATTAAAAAAATTATCCTGTTCCATATAGCAAAACATCTATAATAACAAATCAAAGAAATGAAAATGTCTTGGCTAGGGGAGGGGGAGTGCAGGTAGAAGAGGGGAAACTTTTCTAGGAAATTGAATGCTACTTTTCTGTGAACCACACACACACACAAAGTTGGAGATCTCAGCAGGTCAGCCAGCATCTATGGAGAAAATAAACAGTTGCTGTTTCAGGCTGAAATCCTTCAAAAGGACGCAGTTGTCTTTGTGGATAATTTCAATTTCAATAGATGCTGCCTGACCTGCTGAGTTCCTCCAGTGTTTTGTGTGTGTTGCTTTGGATTTTCAACATCTGCTGAATTTCTTGCTTTTGAGTAATTACACAGTCTACAAATCAATGTGAAAAAAGAAAAAAAATCTTAAATTTCCAGTACAGAATGCAATGCAAACGCCTACCAGCTTAAGACATATTCATCTTTGACCAAAACAAAAATACCACATTTAGTAACTGACTTGTTCTGAAACACTAAATATAAAATAATAGGGTCTTTGAGAAGGCATGCAATGGCAAAGACTGGTGGGGTGCACTTCATCATCCTTTAATGTAGAGAAGACGTCAATACTGCAATATGCAAAGGTTATACTGATGAGAGCTATGAAAACAATGACAAAGAAACAGTAGGCTGTGTTAACCTAACGCCAGCTATGGCCAGTGCAAAACCAACGCAAAAATAAAGCTATGGGAATGACATGCTCTTGTGTGCAACCAAAGCTCTGGAGCAACCTAGCAAGTGAACAACATCAATGAGAGATAATGTTCAGGCCTTTACCTTTCACCTGATGTTGCACTCATTCAGTGCCCTTGATTGCTACAGTGTACTGGTGTCCTCAAACCATATTTTATTCATCCCTATTCCTTAAAAATTATAATCAACTGGGGCACAATGCTCCGCAGTATTGATGACATCTGCTAGAGGTGATTCCTCAGGAAGGCAGTATCAATTATAAAGGATCTTCATTGTCTGGGACATGCCCTCTTCTGATTACTACCATCAGGGAGGAGGCACAGGAGCCTGAAAAACCACACTCAGCAATTCAGAAACAGCATCTCCTCCTCTGCCATCAGATTTCTGAATAGTCTATGAATATTACCTTGTTAGACTTTTTTTTAAATTTTGGCACTATTTATTGTTACTTATCATACTTTTATGTCTTTGCACTGCTCCAAAACAATGAATACAAGATGGATCATGTTACTAAGTATAGAAGCTCATCTATAATTGCGACCAATTATACTCTACCTTTGCATTTAGTGAAGAATTGTAATCTCAAATCTAAACTAACAAGTTAGAAAAAATCCTTCAGTTCACCTGCCAAACTGGCTAAGTGTTAAAGGTCTTTGGGTCAGTAGTTTGGAAATCCCTGTTGGACTTGTCCACTAGAGTATTACCCAACAAACAATCTACATTTATAAGGCAATTTAAGAAAAAAAACACCCCAAGATGGGATACAAAAATACAGCAAAAAGTTGGGGGACTAAATCACTTGAGGTCAAGAAGGAGAGTGGTCAAGACAAAGTTTTAAATATCATCTTAAAGGCTGTAAAGTGAAAAGTTAAAAGCATTTAGTGGAGGATTTCCAATGATACGAATCTAAGATTCTGGGCAGAGGAGAGTGGATGAAATTCTTCTCTCAAATGTTAAATTATTGCCTTCTTAGGCAATGGTATGTGTATCATTTCTGAAATTCTAATAATATGAGAATTGCTTCTGTTTGCATTTATTACAATTAAGAATAAGATTACTGAATAAGCAATGAAATTTCTCTACTCACACAGCAAAATCTATATTCTCTGCAACAGGGACAAGCAGTAAGCAGAAAATGCTGGTTTCCCCAGGGGTACCTTTTCTAATTGTGAACTAATCTTACAGTCCATTATCTATCAAAATAAGTTGAGTTGCCAACCACTAATGGAGTGGATGTTTCAGGAAATAGATCAGTGCAATAACAGAAGCACTTAAACATTTTTAAGTACTATGATAGGAGTAGAAGTAGGCATACAAAAATCTCTGAATGTCCAGTATCTCACCTTTTTATTGCTCTATTTTTGCACTACTTATTTTATATACACACAAATTACAATACATAATAAAAAAAGTTAAAGTACTGTTGCCACAAAACAAATTTCATAACATATACTAGTGATATTAAACCTGATTGTGATATTTCCAAGCAGATTTCTATCATCTTCCAGCTTGTAATCTTTCTCCTCCCCCCACCTTCTTATTCTGGTCTTGGCCCAAAATGCCAAATGCTTATTTTTGACCTCAAGTTCCTCCAGCATTTTGTGTGCGTTACTCTGGATTTTCATCATCTGCAGAATCTCATACATTTAAGATTTCTATTATACTACCTTGAAATTTGTAGAATTTCAAGCATCATGAAATTGCTTCCCTATCCCAATCATTCTTTTCATGCATTTACATGCTCATTTCTTTTCATGCATTTACAGATGTTGACAATAAAGAACTTCTCCTTTGCACTGGGTGGTATTCATGTCATTTACATTTAACAGCAAGTTTCCAACAAAAAAAAAGCACAACTGGTCACAAGCTTGCACCAAAGCTGCAGAATCAGCAACAGAAATGAATCATGTGACTCTTTCCCACCCCCCCATCTCAGAAATAAGTGCATGCTGTACTTACAGCAAAGGTCAGATGTTTACTTTGCTAACATCTCTGAAATTCTTCTCAGATGATTAAAACGTTGAACTCTTTCAACTTTAAAGATTTTAAATCTAAGCTCTTTAAAGGGCAACTCATTTTCCAGTTTTAGCACTTTCTGCAGCTGTGACAATTTGTCCAGGAGTAATTGTTGGTCTAGAGCCAAAATAAACTAAATCCTTTTCTACTCAACCTCTAATTTTAAGTTTCAGAAGTCACAACAGCTTTTACCAATGACAGGATTCACAGTTAACTCAATTTTACCAAATCTCTTCTTTTGTTAATATATACATCCTAACAACTTACAAGTTTCTTAAAAATAAATTGTGCAACACAAGTGAAGCCATACTAGTAAAGGAAGTTCTTGATGTTTGGAAAGTTCTTCATTGCTAAGGAACTATCTTTTTCTAAAAAAGTATCTTTATCAAAATGAAACAACCCAAAGCATTTCATCTTGAAAGATGGAGTAGCAATATCACACAAGTGTCATCAGCCTAACGACCATATACAATTGTGCTGACAGTATTCATTTTATTGTTCTGTGCTACCTAGCAGCAGTGAGTGTTTGCTATAAATTTGCTGTTACAGATTTCCTTAAGATAACTCATGGGTTGGGTTCATTTCTTACAGGGGAAAGTGCAGCTATTACACTAACGTTGGTCCTTGTCACTCAAAAAAGTAATCTAATGAGATGTTAATTATTATAACACAGGTAAATGAACAACCTTTTATTGGACGTCTCTGATCAGCATTTGCCTTTTCACCAAAAACTATATTATTGTTTCTTTCGTTCAAAGCAGTTTGTTAAAAAAAATCAAATTTACACTTAGTCACATCTCTTAACATCACATTCTATTTAGATAGTAATAGACAATCAATGGTAGTGATAAGCAGGTTTTCAGTCAGAAATGCACCTCGTGTGCCAACCACCCGATATGCACTATCTTAATGTAGGTCACCCTCAAATGTAAAATCTATTTTTTTTTAAAACAATTTCAAACCGCTTTCCTGATTCTCAGCGACATTCTTCTCAGTGCCCTCCGATGTTGACACCACGTTCAGTCCCGCTGAATTTAACGAAACCTTGATTCGGCCCTGTCAACTGAAAATAGGGCTCACGTCTCGGAAAGATAAGACCTCATCTATAAAGGGGCCTTCAAGAATACCATGAGCTATTCTACAAACAAATCGTACGACTGTAACTTCCAACGATGAATGTTGCCTGTAACAGAAAAGGGCTCAGTCCATTTCTTTGTTTCTGATACATAATCTAACAAATGTAGTCAGTTTGATTCCTATCATTTTACATTAGTAATTGACAACTGGCTATTAAACCCGATGCCACGACTGGTGTTAGTCTTTTCCAGTCCCAGCTTAATTATTCAGCTCCAATCTATTTTAGAAGAGGATGAGGCCCGGGCCCAGCGAACGACGTAAGAGCCTCGGGGTTGCTGGGCAACCTCGCTGGTGCCTTCCCTCCACGCTCGGGGCCACAGACCCAACCCTCCTCGGGCACCGTTCACTGGGCCGGATGACCACTCACCGCCTGATATCGGCTGCCGTTGTCCGCCATGGTGCGGAGAGCAAGCGAGCGATCCTGCTGCTGGCACCGGGAGGTGGAGGGCTGAAGGCTTCCGCTCGGTTATCCTACCGTTGATCTCACCCTCCGATCGATAAATGGAGCCCGTCGCAGCCGCAGCGGATGTGAGCGCCGGACGCCGGAGATACGCGACGCAGCGCCAACTAGCTTGGCGACAGCGCCACTGCAAGCGACGAGCACAACCGAGAGACGGGCGCCCCGAGCGCTGCAGGAACTCAAAAGCCAATTTATTATTCAAGTACAAAAACAACTGCCAAGGAAAGCACTACCTCTAGATTCATTTTCCTGCAGACATTTACCGACAAATAAAGAAATACAATATAATTTATGAAAGCCTATGCACAAACATTGACATCAATGAGGAAAATGAGACAAAGTGTGCAAATGAAAAAAAAAATAGTCCTGAGAAGATGGCCATAGGTTGTGGAATCAGTTCAGAATTGAGGTTATCCAGGCCGGTTCAGGAGCCTGATGGTGATAGAGTAGTAATTGTTCCTGTATTTCCTGCTTCAGAAGGCAAGGCAGCATCTATGGAGATAAATGAACAGTCAGCCCAAAATGTCAAGGGTTTATACTGCTCCTTAGATGATGTCCGATGTGCCAAGTTTCTCCAGGGTCTGTCTGTCCTCACCCCCCCCCCCCCACCGTCCTTCTTGTCTGTAAGTCCGTTTGTGTCTCACAAATAAAAGCAGTCTGCTGGAGGAACTCAAGAGTCAGGCCATTCATTTCCCTGCCCGACCTTCTGCATTTCTCCAGGGTTTCGTGTAGAGGGAAATGGACAGTTGATGTTTTGAGTCAAGACTCTACACACAGTCTGAAAGATGGCAGATAACCAGTATCCGACGAGGAGGGGAAGGGTGGAGGAAGAGTTGCCAAGTGACAGAATATTTATAGGTGGGGAAGGAAATGGTGATAGAGGCTATAAGGTGAAAGGCAGAGGCAGCAAAGGGCTGTAGATGGAGTCTGACAGGTAAGGAAAGTGGAACATGGAACCAAGTATGGCAGATTGGGGGAAGGCGGATGGGAACAGCAGGGCGAGGAATGTGTGGGTGATGGGCAGATGGAGTGAGTTGAGGGAGAAACAGGATGATGGGGAGGGGCAAGTTAGGTGTAGGAGGATCAGGGTTAGGGAGAAATTGAAGATGGAGGTGGGACACTTTAGAAATGGACCTGAAATTAGAACTGGATTCTCATTTATTTGGCTTGAAATCAAAATGTGACGTTTCCACCAAAGAGAGGTGGTAGGCTTCCACGTGACCTTGTAATGTGGGATAACTATCACATACTCTAGAGGGAGGTCTTGGATCAATGCCAAGGAGGCCCAAGGCAACTGGAGACCAGGCATTGCTATATACTCAGTAGGCACACAGATATGCTCTGAACACTCACTCTTGATGAATACAGACACATGATCTTGCACATGGTCATTTCCTCTGCTTCCCTACCGCACTCAATCCACCTCCAATTCCTTTGTCTGCCTCAACCTCTCTATTGGTCCCTATTCACCTCAGCTCCATTGCTCACCTCTCTCCCAGTTAGCCCATTCAACTGTCCATGTGCTTTCTCTACACCTCTTAAATCCTCGGCACCCATTTTATCCCTGTTGCTGCTCATTCTCCAGTTCATCTCTCCCTTTTGTGTGTAGTTCTAGTCACCACTCTGCAGGAGGAATCGGGAGGCTGTGCAGAGGATGCTGAAGAGTTTCAGGGAATGGAGCATATTAACAATGAGGAGATACTAGAAAAGCTTGGATGGTTTTCTGTGGAGCATTGAGGCAAAGGGATGAGCTGATAAAAATGAGAGGCACAAATAGTAGTAGGTAATTAGAGAATATTTCTTCAGATTAGAAATATAAAATAATAGATGACACATGTTTAAGGTGATGGGGGGGGGGGGGAGTTTAGAGATTTATGAAGCAAGAGGAAGTACAGAGAAGGTTCACCAGATTGATTCCTGAGATGGCAGGACTTTCATATGAAGAAAGACTGGATCGACTAGGCTTATACTCACTGGAATTTAGAAGATTGGGGGGGGGGGGGATCTTATTGAAACGTATAAAATTCTTAAGGGATTGGACAGGCTAGATGCAGGAAGATTGTTTCTGATGTTGGGGAAGTCCAGAACGAGGGGTCACAGTTTAAGGATAAAGGGGAAGCCTTTTAAGACCGAGATGAGGAAAAACTTCTTCACACAGAGAGTGGTGAATCTGTGGAATTCTCTGCCACAGGAAACAGTTGAGGCCGGTTCATTGGCTATATTTAAGAGGAAGTTAGATATGGCCCTTGTGGCTAAAGGGATCGGGGGTATGGAGAGAAAACAGGTACAGGGTTCTGAGTTGGATGATCAGCCATGATCATACTGAATGGCGGTACAGGCTCGAAGGGCCAAATGGCCTACTCCTGCACCTATTTTCTATGTTTCTAAGATTTTATAAAAAAAACACAATGTGCAGTAAGCAACTACACTAGGTCAGGGTAGGTAATAGAAGCAGATATGATCGCAATATTTAAAAGACATTTAGACAGAAACATGATCAATGTAAGTTTATTACCAAAGTATGAGTATAAAGTACATGTATAAATCCATATACAGTAGTCCTAAAATTAATTTTCTTGCAGGCATACTCAATAAATCCAATAACCATAATAGAATCAAAGATCGCACCAATGTGCAAATACAAAGAAAAAAAGATAATAATTAATTAATAAATAAATAACGAGACTATGAAATGAAGAGTCCTTGAAAGTAAGTCCATAGTTTGTGGGAACATTTCAGTGATGAAGCAAGAGAAGTTATCCCCTTTGGTTCAAGAGACTCATGGTTGAAAGGTAATTATTTCCTGAACCTGGTGACATGAGTCCTGAAGCTCCTGTACCTTATTCCTGATAGCAGCAGCGATAAGAGAGCATGCCTTGGGTGGTGCGGTCCTTGATAATGAATGCTGCTTTCCTGCATCTGCACTCTGTGTAGATGTACTCAATGGTGAGGAGGGCTTTACCAGTGATGGATTGGGACGGATCCACTACTTTTTGTATGATTTTCTGTTCAAGGGCTTAGGTTTTCCATATCAGGCTGTGATGCAGCCAGTCAATATACTCTCGAACACACATCTATAAAGGTTTGTCAGTTTTAGACGTCATGCTGAATCTTTGCAAACTCCTAAGGAAGTAGAGGCGCTGCTGTGCTTTCTTCATAATTGCACTCACGTGCTGGGCCCCGGACAGTTTTCTGAAATAACACAGAGGAATTTAAAGTTGCCAACCCTCTCAACCTCTGACCCTTGCTGATGAGGACTGGCTCATGGACTTCTGGTTTCCTTCTCCACAAGTTAATAATCAGCTCCTTGGTCTTGTTGATATTGAGTAAGAAGTTGTTGTGACAGGGAACATAGATGGACTACATGTGGGTAGATAGGGTTAGTTTGATTCATATTAAGTTTGTAACGGACTTGGTACACTGAAGGATTTGGTCTTGCTCTGTATTGTTCTGTTCTTATACGAGGCTGTGCCCATTAGTTCTTGTCTGTTTAGCTAAGGAAATCATTCCTCCTGAATCTACAGTGAAGCACTTTAACAATTTGGTAATTTTCAAATGAGGTCACTTGTAATTTTTCTAAACTCTAGAGAAGAAACCTTGTCTCTCTAATTTCTGCTCACATGACAGACCTACCTTCTGAAGAATGAGTTTGCAGAATTTTTACTACACTTCCTTTACAACAAGTATACATCTTAAGCAAGGCTGTCAGTATTATATACAATACTGCTGTTTATATTTCATCATGGCCCCACATGTTTGCAGTATGACAATGACAAATGTTTACTATAGTGGCTCTATATAAATAACTCAGGCTTGTTGAAACATTCAAATTTCAGGTACACCAAAGATTTTTGAACATTGGATCACAAGATGTGGTTGCTAATGGCAAGATCACCAATTATTATCTATCTCAAATTAACTGTAAGCAGTTCAGAATCAGAATCAGGTTTATTTTCACTGACACACACTCAGTGGCCACTTTTTTTTTTAAAAAAAGGTATCTCCTGCACCTAATAAAGTGGATACTGCGTTATATTCATGGTCTTCTGCTGTAGTCCATCCACTTCAAGGTTCAACACATTTTGCATTTAGAGGCGCTCTTCTGCACACTATTTCTGTAATGTGTGTTTACTTGAGTTACTGTTGTCAGCTTGAACTAGTCTGGCCATTCTCCTCTGACCTCCCTCATTAAAAAGATGGTTTTATCCACAGAACTGTGAACCACTTAACCATGTCTGCATGCTTTTATGCATTGATTTGCTGCCACTTGATTGGTTGATTAGATATTTGCATTAACAAGCAGGTGTACAGATATACCAAATAAAGTGGCCACTGACTTTTTTCCCCTTTAATTCCATATTTATTAAATTCCTTCATTCTACTTACCTTGGCTGCAGAGGTGTGAGTTGAGCTCATTGGTGGGGTAAAGATCTAGACTTCCATTCATTAGTCCTGTAGCTTACCAATCATGATGTTGTATCCACACCTACCTGGGCAGCATCATTCAGCAGGATGGCGGGACCAAGGATGGCACCTAGTGCAGACTCAAAGCTAGAGACATCTTCAAATTAATGAGCAACATATGGCGATCAACCAAGTACATCATCCACACCAAGATGAAGCTGTACTCTGGTCCACGTGACAGAGAGGGTCCTTGCCAAGTTGTCGTCATTCCACACCACAAGCCTCCGGAAGATCCCCATATTATCTGGACAAGAAAGATCTCCAACCACTCCCTACTCCTTCATGGCCACAAAGATCATGAGGAAATGCTGGAGATGGATTGGGCACATGATAGGTAGTGAGACCAACTCCATCATCAAAACAGCACTTCACTGGACCACTAAAGGGTGGAGGAAATGTGGGAGACGAAAGACAACCTGGCACTGTACTGGAGATCTTGGGCAGAAAATATGGAGGATCTTCTAGAGGCTCGTACTGTAGGGGGCAAAAATGAGGACCCTGAACCACAACAGCTAAGATGACCAAGCGCAGACAGAGATGGAGGACCTTCAATGCTGCCCTAAACATTGGTGGCATAATGGGCAGTAAGTATCCACAGGATTTGGCAGTGCAGATTTCCAAGTACTCTACAGACAGTACAGGCCTGACAGCGCTTCATCCCATTTTCAGTTTGCTGAAGTAACCAATGCCATGAAGGTTACCATGAAAAGTATACCCAAGGGCATTCTGGTTACCTATTATTCCTTACCATTTATATCAGGCATTACATGTAAATAGTGAAAAAAAAACAGATGTCCCCAGCAGCAAGCATTGCAAGCCTATCCATGCCCAGAGAGCCAGTATTTGAGTATGGGTATTCAAGATGGTTTAATGTCATTTCCAGTACACAAGTATAAAGAACAACAAAATAATTGTTCCTCTGGATCCGATGCAGCGCGAAAAAAACCCACACAATAATATAAAGAACCCAATAATGAAGAAAACAATAAATCTAAATACGCAAGATTACATGCATAAACTATTTGTAAGTATATAAAGTGATCCAGGCAGAGATTGTCTGTACATAAGGTGACTGTCAGGAAATAATAAAGCAGTGGTGGTGGGTGAGTACGTGCACCTCTATGGGACAAGTTTCTCATGTATGAACACAACAAAGCTGTGTGGCAGTGTAGCTATTATCATAACAGTATTACAGCGTCAGCAACCCAGGTTCAATTTCATGGCTGGAAAGAGCTTGTATGTTCTCCCTGTGACCACATGTGTTTCCTCTGGGTGCTTCAATGGGTTAGCCGGTTCATTAGTCACAAGGGTATAATCAGGCAACACAAGCTCATTGGGCTAAAAGCCCCTCTCTGAGGTCAATTATGTTTAGTTGAGAGCAGCTTATTCTGGAATAAGTATGTATTTAATATGGGCATTCAGGCACCTGTAATAATGCCGTATCTATAAAATAAAAAAATAAAATCCCATATATTTAACATATCGTTCATTCTTTCAATGACCATGATTGTTCTTGACAAATGGTTTGCCACTGCCTTCTTCTGGGCAGCGTCTTTACAAGACTGGTGACACCAGCCATTATTAATACTTCAGAGATCGTCTGCCTGGAGCCAGTGGTTGCACAAACAGGACTTGTCATATACATCAGCTGCTCATATGACCATCCAATACTTACTTAACATATAGGTTAGTATGACTGAAACACCAAGAAAAGTAGAACAATGGAACGTGTTAGAACTTGTTAGGCCAGTACAAATTCCATTCCTTTTCCTTTCAACTGTGCACTGCTATTTTTAGCATTTTGCATTTATTATTAAAATATGTACAGTGAGGTTGCCTGAATGTTGAGATTATTATGATGATGATTTTAATTACATACAGACCAAAATAGTTCTGCTTTAATCAATTATTTATTCCAGAATAAGCTGCTCCCGAAGAAAAATAATTGACCTTAATGATTTTTGACGATGAGGAACAAAAATAAACTGCGCATCACTTCTGGTCATGATTAAGTAACTACACTTGCAGTATTTATAGTTGCAGAGAATAAATTGAAGATGGCATAAACCTAAGGTACAGTCATTCTCCTCAGTCAATTAGATTTTGTATCAACATTCATTGTACAAACTCAATGATTGATCTTCATTGATTGAAAATCATTTGAATCTAAAGAATAATTCCTATTAAGGAGTAAATGACTTCTGGAAAGTGAAATAGGTGAAAATATCTTCCATATGAAGGCTAAAATCTTAATATCTGTTTATTTCTGTATAAAATAAACACAATACACATACTTCAATGAAAACATATCCTAAGCATTTCTGATTTTCCATGGTTATTATTTAATACCTAGAAGATGTGTTCCATGTTGAAATCAGCTTGGATTTTAAAATTTCCATGACAAAGCTTTTCTGCAGAATATATGAAAGCAAAGCTTACACTGGGAACTTTTCAGCTTGAAAGTTCAAAGTAAATTTATTATTAATGTACATCTATGTCATTGTTTGCTACTCTGAAAGTCATTTTCTTGCAGGCATTCACAGTAGAAGGAATATAATAGAATAAGTGAAAGACTTCTCAAAACGGACTGACAAACCTATGTGCAAAAGACAAACTGTGCAAATACATAAGTCGCATCACCAATCATTAGTTTATTAGCCTATTTTGCGGTTAATCATCTATCCTTGGGCAAATGATGGCCTAAGTGAGAGCAGCTTGCTGCTTCTATGCTTGAGTCATGAAGTTCATGCAGAAAACTAACTGCAAACGGAGGAGAAAGCAGCTCTTAATGTGGTAACAAAAGATTTTAAGTACCCGCTGCAGAGGTACATAATGATGAACTTCATGATCAAACGAAATGAGTTGCTAGGGAAATAGAACAAGATTAATAGGATAAATTCATCTTGAAAAAAAGCAATGTATTTATCCACACACTATTTTTTTCTGAGAGATTTAACACAAACCACGAAGTTTGAATGGCTCAGTTTTTGCCAAGCATAAACATCATGGTCATAATCAAAACCATGATAACAACCAATTTTCTGAAAAAGACTTAATACTTTTGATTCATCAAATGATACTTCTTACTGAGGGATTAATTCAAAGCTTTTTCACCTGATGAGCTTTCTGTTTTAAAATGTCAATGAAGGCATATATTTCAAAGAAAAAATCATCAGTTTTATAACACTAACAATCCTCAAATGAGAACTGATGTTCAAAACTATTACAAATATAAAGCAGAGAAAATTACATTCCTTTTTAATCCATTTCAGATATGCATTCAATAATATTTAACATTTCTCATAGCCAAAACATGCTCAACTCCCTCAGCATTTCCTTCAAGTAGAGGAGGCTCTGAATAACACAATGAGTGCTGGTCTAGGGCAAAGAAGCTTCAAGTTTGGCCCACAGTTCAGTTGACTTGTCTAATATCAAAACCGCTGATAATTCACAACATGGCTCAATTAAGAAAAGAAAGAAAACTTAATCCATTTATTTACAAAACATTCTTCCTCAAACCTGGGTACAATAGTGTAGTAATTATTGTACCCAGGTGCAATAATTACTACACTATTGTAGAGGAGAAAATGGGAGCTGAATTTCAAAATAGGCAAGTCTGCAGTATTGTGCAAAAGTCATGGGCACATACAAGACCACACGATATGGAAGCAGAATTAGGCCATTCAGCCCATCAAGTCTGCTCTGCAATTCCATCATGGCAGATCCCAGACCCCACTCAACCCTATACACCTACCTTCTCGCCATAAACTTTGATGCCCTGACCAATCAGGGAACTATCAACTTTGGCTTTGAATATACCCATGGACTTGGCCTCCACCACAGTCTGAGGCAGTGCATTCCAGATTCCAAAAAATTTCTCCTCATCTCCGTTCTAAACGGTCACCCCTCAAATCTGAAGCTATGCCTTCTAGTTCCGGACAACCCCACCCACATCCTCCCCACATTCACCTTATCTAATTCTTTCAACATTCAGTAGGTTTCAAAGAGATCCCCATGCATTCTTCTAAATTCCAGTAAGTACAGGCCCAAAGCTGACAAACTATCCTCATATGTTAGCACCTTCATTCCCAGAGTCATCGTTGTGAACCCCCTCTGGACTCTCTCCAAGGAGAACATATCCTTTCTGAGCTACGGATATCAAACTATGACAATATCCAAGTGTGGCCTGATTAGTGCATTATCTCCTTCATTTTATATTCTATTCTCCTTGAAATAAATGCCAATGTTGCACTTGCCTTCTTTATCGCAGACCCAAACTGTGAATTGAACTTCTAGGAGTCTTACACAAGGGCTCCCAAGTCTCTTTGTACTTCTGATGTTTGAATTTTCTCCCCATTTAGATAATATCCTGCACTTCTGTTCCTTTTACTAAAATGCATTATACATTTCTCAATTCCACATTCCATCTGCCATTTTTTGCCCATTCTTCCATTTTGTCTGATTCCTTCTGCAATGGCATTGCTTCCTCAGCACTACCTACCCCTACACCTAACTTTATATCATCTGCAAATTTTGCCACAAAGCCTATAGCTAGGATTTTTGCACAGTACTGTAGGAATTTTATGTATTGCACTGTACAGCTGCCACAATAATATAACAAATTTCATGACATATGTGAGTGGTGTTATGGAAGCTACAAGTTACAGACCACAGATCCTACAGAGGATCAGCAGGGTCTTCACCGTTTCCCACCCCCATTTCTGACATTCACCCGGAGCATTGCAGACAAAGTGCCCAATAACGTTCTCGAGGATCACCATCACCCATCCCACAATCCGTTTGTGGGATGGATGTACAGGAGTGTCAGGACTAGGACTGACAGACTGGGTAACAGCTACTTCACCAGGTTGTGAGATTAATGAATACCCTCCCACTGAGGTCTCATCACTAGATCAGCGTGCTGTTTACTATTTACCTTTGTTGAATGCATTTTGAATTGTATGAGTTTATTATAGCAATATTTTGATTTGTGTGCTGTGTGTGATATATGTTTTGTGGATGCACCATGGTCCGGAGGAATGTTGTTTCATTTGGTTGCATATCTACAGTAGTGGGCTTCACAGCTGAACAGGTGAGAAAACAGCTGAAACGTCTCCACCCAAGCAAGGCTGCAGGCCCAGATGGTGTCAGCCCCAGGGTGCTCAAAGCCTGTGCTCCCCAGCTACTTCATGGAGTACTTCACCATATCTTGAACCTGAGTCTGGGTCTCCAAAGGGTACCTGTGCTGTGGAAGACGTCCTGCCTTGTCCCTGTACCAAAGATGCCACGCCCCAGTGGCTCCAATGACTACAGACCGGTGGCATTGACCACCCACGTCATGAAGACTTTGGAGAGACTTGTTCTAGAGCAGCTCCGGTCTATGGTTAGGCCACACTTAGACACCTCCAGTTCACCTACCAGCCCCGACTAGGAGTTGAGGATGCCATCGTCTACCTGCTGAACTGTGTCTACGCCCACCTGGACAAGCTGGCGAGCACTGTGAGGGTCATTTTTTTAACTTCTCCAGTGCATTCAACACCATCCACCCTGCTCTGCTGGGTGAGAAGCTGACAATGATGCAAGTGGATGCTTCCCTAGTGTCATGGATTATTGATTACCTGACTGGCAGACCACAGTACATGCGCTTGCAACACTGTGTCAGACAGAGTGGTCAGCAGCACTGGGGCGCCACAGGGGACTGTCCTGTCTCCCTTTCTCTTCACCATCTACACCTCGGACTTCAACTACTGCACAGAGTCTTGCCATCTTCAGAAGTTTTCTGATGAGTCTGCCATAGTTGGATGCATCAGCAAAGGAGATGAGGCTGAGTACAGGGCTACAGTGGGAAACTTTATCACATGGTGTGAGCAGAATAATCCACAGTTTAATGTGAAAAAGACTAAGGAGCTGGTGGTGGACCTGAGCAGGGCTAAGGCACCGGTGACCCCTGATTCCATCCAAGGGGTCAGTGTCGACATGGTGGAGGATTACAAACACCTGGGGATACGAATTGACAATAAACTGGACTGGTCAAAGAACACTGAGGCTGACTACAAGAAGGGTCAGAGCCATCTCTACTCCCCGAGGAGACTGAGGTCCTTTGACATCTGCCGGACGATGCTGAGGATGTTCTACGAGTCTGTGGTGGCCAGTGCTATCATGTTTGCTGTTGTGAATGTCAGAAATGGGGGTGGAAAACAGTGAAGACCCTGCTGATCCTCTGTAGGATCTGTGGTCTGTAACTTGTAGCTTCCATAACACATGAAGATGCGGCCACACAGGACCCTCTCAAAGTTGAAGAGGAGGTAGCCCCAATAAAAAAGGTGGAGTGAAGATCAAGAAAGAGCCAGCAAAGAGTAGGTGGTTCGAGATGAAGAGAGTTGATAAGGCTGAGGCGGAAGGGGGGAGGGCATGCCAAAGACATTTCAGAAGATGGGAAACAATACATAGTAGAGACAAGGAGCTGAAGGTCATGGAATCTGATGGAAGTACAGAAACAAAGGAGAGAGGTGGAGAGGGCAGATCTGAACAGTGGGGGTGGGTAATCAGTGGGAAGAGTACGTGGGTGATGAAGAGGTTGAAGAAAGACAGATGTACAGGGATTAGGTGCATCTGGAGTCAGAAGGACAGAGAAAAGACGGGGGGGGGGAGGGGGGAGTAATTTACCAGAAAATTCCATGCTCATGTCACTGAGTAGACTGCCTAGATGGAATACACAATGCTGAGAAAGTCCCCACCACTCTCACCATTAGACATCCCCTGTACCTAATAAAGCGGCTTTTGAGTATGTGATTACGATCTTCTGCTACGGTCACCCATCCACGTCAAAGTTCAACATGTTATGTGTTCAGAGATGCTCTTCTCCACACCACTGCAGAAGTACCTCCCTCTATCACAGGACCCTGCAGAGAATGGTGCAGACAGCCCTGCGCATCTGTAGATGTGAACTTCCCACTATTCAGGACATCTACAAGGACAGGTGTGTAAAAAGGGCCTGAAGAATCACTGGGGACCCGAGTCACCCCAACCACAAACTGTTCCAGCTGCTGCCATCCCGGAAATGGTACTGCAGCATAAAAGCCAAGACCAACAGACTCTGGGACAGCTTCTTTCATCATATCATCAGACTGATTAACTCATGCTGATTTTTACTCCTCATGTATATGAAGGATGTGAGACAGGGGTGGCCAACCTTTTACATTCCATGTGTCAATTTTTTCATGCACGAGTTCAGATTAGCATACAACTCTTGTACCCCCTTTCAATTCTTGTAAAAATGTTAATTTTATAAAATGATATATTGATTTAATATAAAAACAAAATAAACATTACATACCTTAAGGAGACTTTCAACAAATATAATTTGTCCTCTTTTGGTTTCTTCCTTTTTCTTAATCACATATTCTTTCCATAACTCAGAGCCAAGCACTACCTTCGGATTTCCTTCTATTTCAGTCTGATGTTATGTTTTATAGTGTCTATTAAGATCATGTCTTCTACTATGCGAGAAAGTGTTTTCACAAACAATGCGGAATGGTTGTCCCTCGCTATAAATAACTAATTTTCCCATTGTTCATTGAATCCATGCTTATTATCACTTTATGCTTTTCTTTTGCTCATTTTCTTTTGCGCTGTGATGGGTAACTTAATGTAAAAACAAGGCTTAATTTTCACAAAAGTACAAAACTGCAAACGTTCACAAAGGATGAACAAAGCACAACTCTGTAGCGCACGAGTGTCAACTGTAAACTGACCGGCAAAAACCTGCGACACACCACTGGTGCATATACCCATGAGAATGTGAAGAGGGTAAGGGTTACGTGTAGAAGGGGTGGGCGAGGGGCAAGTGTAGCAAAATATGTAGACCGGACCAGGGAGAGGATACGTCATTGGGGAAGTGTAGGAGGACATGGAAGAGGTAGCTAAAACAGAATGCCAGGCAGCATGTGGCAACCACAAAGAAGAGGAACCTTGCGACCACAAGACAATGTGTTTGGCAAAGTATTTTGAGCTATATACCTATTTCGAGTGTTTTGCTTGCGTCCATACCCATTCCAAGTATTACTCTTGCGCCTATGCTTATTCTGAGTATTTCACGTGCTTAGCTTTGCAATAGCCAATCAATTGATGAATTTGAATCAGTAACCATATTTGTGAATGTAGTACCCTGCTTTTGGGTATAAGTGTGACCTTTGTAATCCGACAAATTGGGAGTTGGCTACCTTACGCCCCATGTGCGTGGGGCTGCAACCTCCTCTCTGAATAAAAACCTTTTCAGAGGTTATTTCGTGTCTCTGGTGTTTTTCCTCAACTGAGCAGGTTAATAATTTCAGATTGACACCTGGCGTCTGAGGATCAAACAAATGTGTATTGAACAGTTATGGAACGACTGAAGAACAAAAGTCCTTCTTTCCTGGTTTGACTCATTGAACATTTTTTTAAAATTGAGAACAGATTAATGTGAAAGAAGATAACATTCGCCAAAAAATGTGCATGAAATAATAAAATTGTTAAAAATAATTGCTAAGTTTTAGATTCATTCTCAGTAAAAACCCATTTCCAGCTCTAAGCTACTTGAATTCCTGTTATAGATTTTTTCCTACAATTCGGTTTTCGGTTAATACTTTTTGCATGAGTAGGCTTACTTTTGTTTTATTAACACTGGGGTGCAATCCAATGTGCGACTTTTGGTGCATGTGCCATAGGTTGGCCATCCCTGCTGTAAGTAATAAAGTCAATTCAATTCAGAATCAGGTTTGTTATCACCAGCATGTGACGTAAAATTTGTTAACTTAGCAGAAGCAGTTCGAAGTAATACATAATCTGGCAGAGAGGGGAAAAAAATAAAACATAATAATAAACAAGTAAATCAATTACATGTTTTGAATAGATCTTTTAAAATGTGGAAAAAAACAGAAGTACTGTATATTAAAAAAAGTGAGGTAGTGTCCAAAGCTTCAATGTCCATTTAGGAATCAGATGGCAAAGGGGAAGAAGCTGTTCCTGAATTGCTGAGTGTGTGCCTTCAGGCTTCTGTACCTCCTACCTGATGGGAACAGTGAGAAAAGGGCACGCCCATAATAATGAACGCTGCCTTTCTCAGACGTTCTAACGATGTCCTGGGTACTTTGTAGGCTAGTGCCCAAGATGGAGCTGACTGGAGTTACAACATTCTGCAGCTTCTTTTGGTCCTGTTCAGTAGCCCCTCCATATCAGACAGTGATGCAGCCTGTCAGAATGTTCTCCATGGTACAACTATAGAAGTTTTTGAGTGTATTTGTTGACATGCCAAATTGCTTCAAACTCCTAATAAAGTATAGCTGCTGTCTTGCCTTCTTTATGACTACATCTATATGTTAAGACCAGGTTAGATCTTCAGAGATCTTGACACCGAGGAACTTGAAGCTGCTCACTCTCTCCACTTCTGATCCCTCTATGAGGATTGGTATGTGTTCCTTCGTCTTATCCTTCCTGAAGTCCATAATCAGCTCTTTCATCTTACTGATGTTGAGTTCTTGCTGCGGCACCATTCCACTAGTTAGCATATCTCACTCATGTACGCCCTCTTGTCACCACCTGAAACTCTACCAACAATCACTGTTGTAACATGTGGTTATTTCAGTTACTGTCACCTTCCTGTCCGCTTGAACCAGCCTGTTCATTCTCCTCTGACCTCTCTCGTTAACAAGGCATTCTTGCACACAAAACTACCACTCACTGGCGGTATTTTGTTTATCACAGCATTCTCTGTAAATTCTGGAGAATCGCAGGAGATCAGCATTTTCTGAGATACTCAAACTATCCAGTCTGGCACCAACAATCAGATTCAAAGTCATTTAGATCATGTTTCTTCACCATTCTGAGGTCTCTTGACCATGTCTGCATGCTCTTACGCATTGAGTAGCGACCATATGATTGGCAGATTAGATATTTGCATTAATAAACAGCTATACAGGTGTACCTAATAAAGTGGCTCCTGAGTGTATATGTGAAAACATATAATTTAAATTTATATGTTGTGTAACTCCCTGGGTCGCCTCAGGCTCGCTCAGCTCGTTCTCGTCTAGGGGGAGCAGCCTTTGGCCCCGCCAAACTGGGTAATCAGCTGGTGTGGATGCTGTGTGATGTCCCCGCCTCGCCCAAAAACAGACAGTACACCATATGCGATTAAATGAGTACAATTTATAAAGGTTACTATAACCAAGTGATTAATAACGATACAGTATATATGAAGAGAAAATTAAAGAAAAGGCGCCAATCTTATCAAAGTCCAAACCACTTCGTGCACAGCCATTGGAGCTCAATTTCTAAAGTCTTCTGGCCACCATTCGATCCCCTCCGAACTCAACTCGCAGCTCAGGACCCTCCGAACTCCTCGACTCCAAACAGCTCAGGACCCTCCGAGTGGTCAACCAAGCACATCTAGCTTCATCCCCCCCCCGGAGAATCTCCCGGCCTCGGACCCCCCTTTGGGGTCCGATCCTCGCCCAGCTTAGAGCATTGCGACCTCTCTCTCTCTCGACCCCCTCGCGCCGATCTGCCTAAAAGCCCGTCAACAAAAGCTTACAGACTCAGAAGAAAGAACATTAATCCCCATTAATGTAATTAAGGAATACCATTCTCGTTATCAGTAAATTAGCATTCCTGCTAGTTAACAAGAGGAAACCCTTTCCCAACAGTAACAAAGAAAAAAAACCCTTTACAGTTGTGTTTACAATATATGATTCAGCAGGACATGGAAAACCAAGGAACTTCTGGAAACTCATGACGCCTTTTGGGGGAAATCCTGCATGCAGAAGCATTTGAATTTTGGATGTATTCAGAGTACAGATAGACAAGCTGAAGAACAATAGGCCCATGTGGTAATAAATTTAAAAATCCTGTTCATCATCTTTGTTTTTAGTTAAGTACAGATTAATTTCAGCACTATATTTGCTTATTATTTCTATCATTTGTACAGATGTAGCATGGAGAGCATTTTAACTGGCTGCATTACCACTTGGGACGGGGAGTGGGCGGGGGCAAATGCACGTGATTAAAATAAGCTGCAGAAAGTTGTAAATTCAGTTAGCTTCATCATGTGCACTAGCCTCCAATATCCACAACGTCTTCAAGAAGCGATGCCTCATAAAGGCCGTATCCATCACCCAGAGCATGCCTTGTCCTCATTGCTACCAACAGGGAGGAGGTACAGAAGCCTCAAGGCACACATTCAAATGATTCAGCAACAGCTTCTTCCCCTCCGCCATCTGATACCTGAATGGACATTGAACCCATGAAGACTACCTCATTCTCACTACTTTTTAAATTTCTATTTTTGCTATATATATGTTTTATATTTTTGCTATATACACGCATAAACATACATATAGGGATGGTAGAGGCCGAATTGCGCATTACATTTACTTGCACATGTCCAAAAGAGCTGATCATGAATTATAGGAGGAACAGAGACAGTCTTGCCCTGATCGTGGAGCAGTTGAGAGGATGAGTAGTTTCAAATTCCTCCATGAAAACATCACCGAAGATCTCACCTGGACAAGACACACTGGCTGAGTGGCAAAGAAAGTACAACAGCGTCTCTTCCACCGCAGGTGACTGTGGCCCCAAATCCTTAAGACCTTTTACAGGGGCACAATTGACAGCATCTTGACTGGCTGTATCACCGCCTGGTATGGGAACTGCACCAACCTTGACTGCTGGGCACTGCACTACTGAGTGGTACAGAGAGGCTAGCACATCTGTGAATGAGAACTTCCCTTCATCAAGGGCATTTACAGGAGCAGGTACGTAAAGAAACTCTGGGAAATTGTCAGGGACACTAGTCACCCCAACCATAAACTGTTTCAACTGCTTGTCTGGCAAACTGTACCACAGCATTAATGCCAGGATCAACAGGCTATGGGACAGCTTCCTTCCATAAGCCATTGGACTCAAATTAACTTGTCTGTACATTGCAACGGAGTCATAATGCAAAGATCTCTACTCCCTCACGTTCTGGGACAGATGTAAGATTTAAATAATTTCAAATTTGCAGGTAACAGAGATTTGGATGGTGGAATTAGGCTGACAGTACTTTCTGACTGGCATGAAGATGGGCTGAATGATTTCCTGTGTCATAAACTTTCTGTAATTTTATTTAACAGTCCAGTGACCCGAACTGAACAAAATACTATAGATAAATTCCAGATTAATAGATCAGAGTTGCTTCGACTCTGCCACCATAAGAAACATCCGCTCCACATCTAGCCCAACAAGGCCTTTTTTCACCATTTGATAGGTTTCAATTAGGTCACCCCTCTAAATTCTTCTAAATTCCTGTGAATATAGGAATTAAATGCTCTTCATATGACAAGCCATTTTTGTGAACCTCATTTGAACCCTCCCCAGTTTCAGCGCATCGTTTCTAAGAGACACAAATTGCTAACAATACTCCAAATGAAACCTCACCAGTGTTTTACGAAGCCTCAACATTGCATCATTGCTTTTATAGTCTAGTCCTCTTGAAATGAATGTTAACATCACATTTGCCTTCCTCAACCTGCGAATTAACCTTCAGGGAATCCTGCACAAGAGCCTTTGCATCTTAGTTTTTCTGTATATTCTCTCCATTTAGAAAATAGTGAACCTTTTCACTTCTTCTACCAGAGTACATGACCATACACTTCCCGACACTGTATTCTGCTACTTCTTTGCCTATTCTCCGAACCCAAATCCGTCTGCAGCCTCTCTACTTCCTCAAAACTACCTGCCCCTCCACCTATCTTCCTATCATCCGCAAACCTTGCAACAAAGTCATCAATTCCTTCATCCAATTCATTGACATGACATAAAAGGAATCAGTCCCAATAGAGATCCCTGTGGAACATTACTACTCCCAGCACCCAACCAGAAAAGGCTCCCTTTATGCCCATTCTTTGCTTCCTGCCAATCAACCACTGCCTGATCTATGCTAGAATCCTTCCTGTAACACCATGGGCTCATAGCTTGTTAAGCAGCCTCATATGTGGTACTTTGCCAAAGACCTTCTGAAAATCTAAGTACACAATATCAACTGAATCTCCTTTGCCTTTTCTGCTTGTTGTTTTTTCAAAGAATTCCAACAAATTTGACAGGCAAGCTATTCGCTTGAGGAAATTATGCTGACTGCAGCCTACTTTTATCATGTGCCTCCAAGTACCCCGAAACCACATACTTAACAACCGATTCCAACATCTTCCCAACCACTGAGATGAGACTATCTGACCTGTGATTTCTTTTCTTCAGCCGCTCTTCCTTCTTGGACTGACATTTGTGATTTTCAGTCTTCCAGAACCATTCCAGAATCTAGTGATTCTAAGATCATTACTAATGCCACCACAATTGCTTCAGCTGCCTTTTTCAGAATCCTGCAGTGTACACCACCTGGTCCAGGTGACTTATCTATCTTCAGAACTTTCAGTTTCCAAAGAACCTTCCCTCTACTTATGATAACTTAACACACTTCATGCTCCTTAACAGCTGGAACTTCCGCCATACTACTAGTGTCTTCCCCAGTGAAGACTGATGCAAACACTTATTCAGTTCGTCCAGTATTCTAGCTTCATTCTCCAGCAGTCCGATATCCACTCTTTTACACTATGTATTTGAAGAAACTTTTGGTATCCTCTTAAATATTATTGGCTAGCTTCCTTTCATATTCCATCTTTACCTTCTTAATGACTTTTTTTAGTTTCTTCTGTTGGTTTTTACAAGTTTCCTAACCCTCACAGTTAGAAGTAATTTTTGCTCTATTATATGCCCTCTCTTTTGCTTTTCTGTTGGCTTTGACGTCTCTCGTTAGCCATGGTTGTGTCATCTTTCCTTTAGAATACTTCTTCCTCTTTGGGATGTATATATCGTGTGCCTTCCGAATTCCTTCCAGAAATTCCAGCCATTGCTGCTCTGCTGTCATCTCTGCCAGTCTGTCCTGCCCAAGGGCTTCAGCCCGAAATGTCAGTTTGCTGAGGTCCTCCAGTATTTTATATGTGTAACTCGGATTTCCAGCATTTGCAGATTTTCATCACTGCCAGTGTTCTTTTCCAATCAATTTTAGTCAACTCCTCTCTCATGCTTCTGTAATTCTCCTTACTCCACTGTAATACTGATACATCTGTCTTTAGCTTCACCTTCTCAAATTTCAGGGTGAATTCAATTATATTACAATCACTTGTCCTTAAGGGTTCTTTTTAACATAAGGTCTCCAATCAAATCAGCTTCTTTGCACAATACCCAATCCAGAGTAGCTGATCCCTCAGTGCGCTCAACCATGAGCTGCTCTGAAAGGCCAACTCACAGGCATTCTAGAAATTCTCCCTCCTGGAATCAAGCACCAACTTGATTTTCCCAATCTAACTGCATATTGAAATCCCCCATGACTATAATAACATTTCCCTTTTGGCATGCATTTTCGATCTGCCATTGTAATTTGTCAACCGCATCCTTACTACTGTTTAGGGGCCTATATACGACTCCCATTAAAAGGGTCTTTTTACCCTTGCAGTTCATTCTCGCTATCCACAATGATTCAAAACCTTCTGATCCAGTGTCATCTCTTTCTAATGACTTAAATTCATTTTCTACCAACAAAGCCATGCTCCCCCACTCCCCGTGCCTTCCAGTCTGTCCATAAGACACAAGGCATAGGAGCAGAATTCAGCCATTTAGCCCGTCGAGTTCACACCACCATTTCATCATGTCTGATCCCAGTTCCTATTCAACCCCATACACCTACTCTCATCATATCCCTTGATATCCTGACCAGTCAGGAATCTATCAACTTCAGTAAACAAAATTATCAGGGGTATAAAAAAAACCATGGGAAAATATAAGTATTAGTCACGGTAAAAAAGGAAATACAGATAAGGAAAATCAATAAGTAAAACAACATATACTCACGGGTGCAAAAAAAGAGTAAAGAAACAAATAGAAGATGATCAAAAAGGGAAGCGGTTTAGATAGCTTCCTACATAACACTGAGAGAATAACATATTGTTTAAAAAGAGCTGCGAAAAACAGCAAAAGAGAAAATGGATGCAGTCTGCCTGCATGTTTTGCATAGTTTGAAAGATAAAGTTAAACAAGCAAATGATTAAGACTTTGCAAAACCAAGAAACCTTGTTATCAACAAAACGCCAATTACTTGATTGAACACGTGAAATTAAAACATTTAACACAAAACAACTCAAAGTTGAATTTAAGGATGGAGACTTTGTAAAAGTTTCTTAGCTTCTTCAGGCTTCGTAAACCAAGAAAACTTATTATCAGAAGTAGTAACCTTGAGTTTACACAGATCTCTGAGAAAAAGGCGACAGCCAAGCTTAAAAAGATCAGACATGACCTCCTTAAAAGCCTGTCTAGCTCTTAAAACTTCCGGTGGATAATCTTGAACGATCCGAAACGGTTGATCACGAAATTGTAATATACATTTCTTCCTTGATTCACGAAGGATCTGTTCTTTAATCTGATAGTCATAAAAGCAAATGATAATAGAGCGAGGTTTGGCAGGATCCCAGTTAGGCAGGGTAACTCAGTGAACGTGCTCAAATTTTGGTAGTTCCGATAATATATCAGGGAATAAATATTTCAACATTTGAGCACAAAAATCAATAGGTTGATTACCCTCCAATTTTTCAGTAAGCCCAAGAATTCTGACATTGCACCTTCGGTTTCTGGTCTCCAAATCTGTAAGTTTCTTCAGTAGCGTGTTGTATTTTTAAAGTTGTTCCTTAGAAATTTTCTTGAAACCTTCGATATCCTTCTGCAACACCGGCAGAGATTCTTCATGTAGCTTAATACGAATTTCGTGGTCCTTCACAGTCTGCTGTAGACTTCCAAGTTTCCGATTAAGCGTTTTCAGTTCAGATTTAACCAGGTCGAAGGAATTCTGTAACAAATCAAACTTAGATTCCAAGTCATCCAGTTTATCCAATTTTTCGAGTTTCTCTGACATTTGTTGAATCATTTCAAAGTCTTTAGTCTCTTTTTTTGACGGCTTTCTACTCATGGTTCTCTCACCGAGATAGGTTTAAACAGCAAAGTAAACAAATAATTTCGGAGCACGTAGCTAGTGCAACCTACTCCATTACAACCACCAGAAGTCTCCCCGTGATATTATGTCGTATTTAAATTTAGAAAAGATCCGCTGCTCAGTCTTAAATTCGAAACAATATTTTTATATTTGGGGTCCTTTCCTAAATTACTTTTCCAATTTATAAAGTTTAACAGTGCACAGACTTTTATGTATATTTTTATCTTCTCTTCTTAAGTGAATATGTTTTTTTTCCTAATTATCTATCGTCATCCATCAGCTTTTTTCTTTGGTAGTTGGTAGTGGGTTGACTTCTTTTTTTTATATATATATATAAAATTTCTTTTATGATGTATGACCTATCTTTAAATTTTTGATTACAGAGTGGTATACCTTTGTGTTATGCTGTAACATTTTGATCAATTTTATTACAATATATGAATGTACACAAGTTATGTTGAGATGTATCTGTGTGTTGCACTCTGTAAATCTTTTTTTTTCTGAATAAAAATATTGTAAAAAGAAAAGAAAGGGGTATAGATAGGCTTTTCCCACTGAGGTTGGGCGAGACTAGCACCGGAGATCATAGATTAAGGTTGAAGGCTGAAAAGTTCAACTCCAATTTTACAGAGAACTTCTTTATTCAGAGGGTGCTGAGAATGTAAAATGAGCTGCTGGTGGAAATGGCGGACACAGGTTCGATTTCAGCCCATACAACAGAAATTTACATTTAAAGCTACGTGAATGTGAGGGGTATGGAAGGCTGTGGTCTGGGTGCAGCTTGATGGGACAAGGCAGCATAATTCTGCACAGACTAGATGGGCTGAAGGAGCTACCTCTGTGCTGTAATGACAATTCTTTCCTTACTGCATTCTAACTAAATTTGTTTTACTTAGAGATACAGTACAGTAACCATAACCATATAACAATTACAGCACAGAAACAGGCCACCTCAGCCCTTCTAGTCCATGCCGAATGCTTACTCTCACCTAGCAGGCCCTTTCAAACAAACATGCACCACCCAATTACAACCCGTGTGACTAACTAACCTACTAACCCTTTTTGTCTTTGCAAAGTGGGAGGAAATCTGTGTTTACTGAAGTAGTTTTCAAGGCAAACTTCTGGTGATCACTCAGCTCTCAGTACCAAGGCATGACCCAGGATCTTTGGTGTTGCCTGACCACGTTCAGTGATTCATCCTTAGAACTGAAGGGATATGCCACCTCTGTCACTGACTTTGTCAATACCTGTGTGGGTGAGTGTGTTCCTTCAAGAACATACTGAGTCTTCCAAGTCCAGGAGATGAAGGTGGCACCTGAGGATTTTTGCAGACCTGGGTGACTTCTTCCAGTTCAGATTTGAAACAGCTCAATTCTCCTGTTCTCATGTCTTGCGTTTCCTTTTCAAGATGGCTGGGGCCCTGTTGGAGTCCATGATCTACAGCTGCACTCGAACTGCATTCTTCATGGGCAGTGGGTTCTCACTCTTTGGATCTCGCCGAGTGACCTGTGTTTCAGGATCTTCAGGAATGGCATGAAGGATGTACACCTTTGGGGTGCAGCCCTGTGGACAACCCGATTCCTTGCTAGTGTTGTTGACTGAAGCATCATGGGAGATCAAAACATAGAGATGATGGGCACTGCTGTTGGAAGCCTCTGCACTCAGACGATCTCTCTCCAGTCCAAGGAACCTGAGTAAGTGAGGCTACAGATTGTAAAACTGAAACAGTGGGCTGTTGGCCTCACCTCTCGCTGTGGCAGGAGTGGTATCTCTCTCTCCTGCGTTAGTGGGCCTGGTTGAGATGTTGAAGAGTTGGGATGGACTGTAGTTTTTGATGAACTCTAGATCAAGGTGTCTTTAGGGGCTTGCTATTGCTTGCATGGTGGGTGGTGGGGGGGGGGTGGTTTGATGCTTTTGCTGGAGCAAGTGGGCGGGGGGGGGGGAGTGTTAATGCTTTTGCGGCTACATGTGTGCTGAGGGGAAGGTTTTAAGGTTCCAGTGTTTTTCTATCATTCATTCTTTGGGTTTTTTTCTCTGTTTCAGGAATGTCTGTGAAAAGTAAGAATTTCAGGTTGCATACTGTATACGTTCTCTGAAATTAAACTGAACCATTGGACCGTGAAATTCGCAGTCTGCTGAGGGAGTTTGACATCAGCAGTACAGAATCCTACAATAAGCTCAGGTACAACCCACGGAAGGTCATTGCAAGAGTGAAAAGGCAACTGAGTGAAAGTAGAGAGAGAATCAAATGCACAACAGTTCCGACAGGGGTTACAACCCACTACTTGCTGCGAGGCAAAGCCCAGCTGTGTAACTGGAAGTGATGCTTCACTCTGTGATGACCTCACCACCTTTTTGGACACCTCAAAAGGGAGAATAACACCATGCCTGTGCAAACTGCCACAGCTTTTGGTGATCCTGTGATCTCTGTCACTGAGGGCAACGTCAGAACATCCTTCATGAGGGCAAACCCTCACAAGGCGTCAGGCCCCGATGGCTGGGTACTAAATGCCTGTGCCAACCAAGTGGCTTGAGTATTCCAGGACGCCTTCAACCTGTCTGAGGTACCCACCTGCATCAGAAGGGCAGCAACTGTACCAATGCCCAAGAAGAGCAGGGCGAGTTTCCTCCATGCCAATTGTCAGGCAGCAGTCAGATCTACCATAACGAAGTGCTTCGTGTGGGTGGTTATGGCTCAAATTAACTGCTGCCCGAGCACGGACTTGGACATGAGTTCTACAGCAGACTGAGAACTTTCTACAGTGCTGAGCCTTTATGAGATACTAGTCAGGGTGCACTTGCAGTATTGTCAAAGGATATTTTGCATTGGAGAGAGTCCAGAGGAGGTTCAGGAGGATGATTCCAGAACAAAGGGGTTAACATATGAGGAGTGTTTGGCAGCTTTGGGTCCGTACTCACTGAAATTTAGAAGAATGTGTGTAGCATTGAAACCCACAGAATGCTGAAAGGACTAGATAGAGTGGACGTGGAAAGGGTGTTTCCTACGGTGGGGGTATCCAGAAATGAAGAGCACAGCCTCAAAATTGAGGTGACCCTTTAGAACAGAGGTAAGGAGGAATTTTTTTTAGCCAGGGAGTAGTGAATCTGTGGAATGCTCTGCCACAGACTGCAGTGGAGGCCAAGTCTGTGGGTATATTTAAGGCAGAAGTTCATAGTTTCCTGTTCGGTCAGGGCATCAAGGGATATGGCCAGAAGGCAGGTTGAGGGGGTCTGGGATCAGCCATCATGGAATGGCAGAGCAGACTTGAAGGGCTGAATGACCTCAATTTGCTTCCATGTCTTTGTGTCCATAAGAGACCATATCTCACTGGCTTTCCACTCTGCTTTGGAGAACCTAGACAACTGCAAAGACATACATCTGGTTACCTCTTATCAATCCCAACTTGGCATTCAACTCCATTATTCCCTCAGTACTAATAATAGACCTTCAAACCCTGGGGCTCTGTTAACTCCTTCTGCAACTGTTGTCCTTGACTTCCTTATTTGGAGACTGTAGTCAGTACAGGTTGGTTGTAACAGCTCTCCCTCAAGGAAATCAACACAGGCACAACTCTAGGATGTATGCTTAGCTTACTACTCTACTCTGTTGACATTTTTGACCACGTGGCTAAGCACAGCCAGAGGCCACATCTTAAATTTGCTGATGACCCACTGTTGTTGGTAGAATCTCAGATGGCAATGAGGCGGCTTAAAGGAATGCGCTTTATCGGCAGTTTGACTAGTGTCACAACCACCTCACACTCAAAATCACCGAGTCTAAGGAGCTGATGGTATGCTTCAGCAAGGGGAGGTTAAGAGAACACGCAACAATGTCAGCCACGGAAAGGGTCAGCAGTTTCAAGTTCCTGTGTGTCAGCATCTCTGAGGATCTATCTAGGACCCAACATCACAATGCAATCACAAAGGTGCACCAACAGCCCCACTTCATTAGGAGCTTGAGGAGATCTAGTACGTCAGAGACCTTTCGAAGTTTCTATAGATGGACGGCGAAGAGTAATCTGTGGTTACATCACAATTCATTTCATATGATAGTGATAATAAATCTGATTCTGATTCAGATTCCGCACTGGCGGCTGAATATTTTCAAAAGCTCAACAATAGCCGGGGAAGCCCCAGCTCTGGGCTTTGCTGTCAAAGCGCTCCGTGAGATCAGCCTTTCTATGTTTATCAGCACAGTGACAATCCAAATATTCAGTTTAAACTAAGTCAAGATACTATTAACATGGTAATTTTACATTTTAAAATCAAGTCTATAAATGAAGATTTAAAAGTAATACAAACTAACAAACGAACAATAGAAAATGACTTACTTCTCTCCCTGAAGGCAGCTGCTTCTCATTCACTTGAAAGGACTGCCGCTCGTTTCGGGTTAAATTCGGCACTTGCTCCTGGGCAAATTTCCTAGCAAAACTGCAGACCACTGTACTGACATTACGCGCTCTACGAGGAGCCCACCAGAACAGCACGTATACAGCTACAGCCGGCGAGGATTCACTCGTTACCGTCCACTTCAGTTCGCAACAACACGATCACTCGACTCGGGGAGGGAGATGCCCTTTGCCTTTTCCAACATTGTAATATTTCATACAACACGACTTGCCGGAACACCGGTGCAAACAAACATCGCGTGTGTAATGCACCTGTTTTTTCTGACTCAGGTCTCTGAACAGTACCACATCGTATTCCCAAGCGGCAATATGCATTAACGTAATGTAGACTTCAAAAGAGATCCTTAATCACATATAAGTTGGGTTTATTTACGATCTCCCGTTCGTTCCATTGTGCCCGTCGCTTGCCTTAATTTGAAGTAACAATGGTCCACACCCCAAAAGGACGAACAAATGCAGCAAAAAGCACTCTCACAACAATTCCGGCTTCCCCATACAATAGAAGATGAACGACAAAATCACAGTCTGCACTCAGCTGCTACCTGTTCCTGCGGACACGTTTGCAACAGCCACCGGAGTTCAGCTTTCTGGGAGGAGTTACGGACAAGCTGCTACAACTGGAGCTGGATGCACGTGGCGCCAGGAGATGAAAATTATCTCGCGAGATGTCATTGAGCAAGAGGCGTGGCTTACATTGTGTCAATCAAAGTACGTCAGACTATTTTTGTGACGTGCCCTCTTGCGTTTTTGCGGGATATGCTAGTATTTCATTAAACATATCCGGCGCATTGCCTAAAAAATATACTACACGGCCACTTTTGATGCTTCTCAAATTTTCTCTACGGTTCTCTTTCGGTCGTGCTCAGTCGTCAGGTGTCCAGCTACTACCGAACGTCCCACCTTCTTGTGAATAATCAACCAATGCAAAAGAAGAAAAACTCGTAACAAATACGGTGATTGGACAAAAAGACTGCCTATCACAAAGTACGTGACTGCACGACGTTTTCAGGTTTGATTGAGCAGTGTGACCTATCCAGTTTTCCCCTGAGCCATGTCTAAGTAAACGCTTAGCATTTTTGTCAAATATGTTTTAAAAATATTCTCTTCTGTTATTTATGTGTATTTAATTGAGCGCGGGAGAAATTCCAAATTTGGACTGATCGATTGCTCATCTCCACAGGCCGTTAACTAGAGTCTAACTCGCTCCTGCTATTTGTCCCGCCCCATTCTGCGTTTGATTGGTTTGTTTCGCAGAGGGAGCGTGGTAATTGGAGCTTGGCTCCGTCAGTCGGTTGGTGTGGGTGTCGGTGTTTGGTGCGCGGGGCGCTGCGGCCTGTTCTGGTTTGTTGTCATGTAGCTTGTGGACTTTTCACTGAGACTGAGCTTCTGATGGTGAACCTGGGACTGGGTGAGAGACCTTGGGAAGATGATCATAGAGAATCTGGACGCTTTCAGATCTTGGTTGTCAAGGGCATTGGACCCTATGTGAGTATTATTCTAAGCTCATTCAAATATTCTGGGGGGGCGTGTGCAGTCTTTTTTGGGAGGGGGCGGTGATTGGGGGCGCGGTGGGTACTTTTTTTAGGCCCTGCGTCTGCCACATGAGGCAGGCTTGCAAGGCCACACGTTTCTTCTGCTTGGTTACCTCGATTAAAACCAGACAGAATAATATCGCCTATTGCGATCTCTTTGAAGACTTTTTCCTCTGATGTATTAACTCCTTGGAAACAGATATTCTGCATTACTTCTATGAATCAAAACTCTTTCAACTTTCTACTTAAGAATATAACTCGCCTTGTAAATTAGACTTAGAAGTCAGTTTACTTTCCTCAATTTGTGGATAAATCGATTTAACTGACTTTGCTTGGGTTTTCTAAGTGTCTTTCGCTTTGTTTTCTAACATTTCCTTTTCTGGAGTGTATTTTAAGTGCAGGCTTCTTGTCATAATAACCAAAAGTTGAATATAGGGATTTGAAGAACTGACCGAAGCCATGAATAAAATCAATATTCTGCAATTGATAGCTTTGGAATAAATAGAATGTAATTGTTAATCATTGTCTGCAGGATAGGCCTTCAATACCTCTTTATTCATCTTCTGGTCAAGTAGCTGTGTTTGAGCACGTCAATAACACATGCATGCATGCATCTTTGTCACCAATGTCGTTAAATCAATTATCTTGTCACTAAAGGTGGGATTTTGCAGTATCTTAAATTTCATATGGAGAGTGATTAAATTTTTGAGATGTACTTATTTATTCGTGTGATGTTCTAAAATTGCCATTTCAACAAAAAGTATGACTAGTTCTTACAGTTTCTTCAAATATTAGGCTAACTACAATATATATTTGGATGAATTTATAGTATTAAATGTGTGTCTGCTTTTATCAGAGTATTTGTCACACAAACTGTAATATGCAATCTGGAAGGTTATCTGAGCATTATTTTTTTCAATTGTGAAGATGGGAAATTCACAGTGCCTTTATCTATTAACTACTTTTACCTTCTCAGCTGAATTCCAATAAAAGCCAGACTGTTTATTTACTGTAAGTATGGATGATGCGAAGGTTAATGGAATAGATGAATGGAAATAGGGAATTGTACACCTAATTTTGTGAACTTATGCAAAAATTCTAATGTTATTTCAGTATAAGCTTATTGGGAACAGTGGCATAGGAAATCTGCTATTATATGTTAGTGTTTGTGGATCTTCATACACATTTTCAGTGATTAGTTTTATAATAATTGTCTCTCTAGTATGTTTTTTGAGCAACAAAAGTAATTAGTTTTAATTCCTATTGTTTGATATTATCAAAATTCAACAACAACGACAACTTTTGTATGATACATTTAACACAGTAAATATATCCCAGGTACTTTGAGAAAGCAATAACCAGTTAATTTGCCTTGCAGAGAAAGATTGAGGTTAATGAGCACAATCTAGTCAAAACGTATAAGATGAGGAATTTCTTAAATGATTGAAGAGATTAGACTTTGGTAACTGACATCTTAAGAGTATCAAGAGGTCAGCTTTTTCACGGGAGCACTTGAGTAGATGTGCAAGTGGAGGATGCTACCAGAGGCACTGGATGTAATTTGACAACACATGATTTTGTAATCACCCTGATCTCACCTAACGCTGATGAGTGAAAGCCAGTCCAAACACTGGCACACACAGACTAACAAAACTCCAGTTATTTTCCTGGGCACCTTGATGGCACTTTCATATCTCAACACAATACTGGAGTTTGATGTAATGTCAAAGCTGCTGTCCTAATATGCCAAGCTGTCAGGTGATCATTACAATATCTTTTTGTACTGGACAACTAATCTGGAGATGATGAGTTTAATTCTTGCCATAGCTTGGTACTGGGGTGGGGTTGGGGCTTGTCAGTAAAATGCCACAAAATTGCAGCTTGCTTTAAAGTGCACACAGAAAGAAAAAAAATTCAGATACTTCCCATTGTCCTTTACTTTTTATGATGAATATTGATACATTTGTGGAAAATTGAACTGGGAATTGTCGTTTAGTTATGCATTTTATTAGTCTTTCATTAAAAGATGTGCACTTGTACCGAAGTATACGGATTACTTTCAATTTGACTTTTACTCTCTGACAGTGTAATACAGGTGTTGTTATGGTTAATTTGTTTTTATATAGCTTAGACTATATTCTGATTGCTATTCGGTCATTCTCACTGCATAGAATGTGTGTGGATGGAATGAGGTGAGAATTATGTTGGGTTTTTTTGACTATCTTGCGGAATTGCTAATTGATAGGTTCTGGTCAAGCACAATCATTGGGTACTAGATGAAATTGTTCAACAGTTGTCATACGTAGAAGGCCATTCCAGGTTTGTAAGGTTAACTAAACTTCAAATTGTAAACTCAATTTTTTTTATCACTGTTTTACTCAGAGAATTTTTTTTTTGTAGTTATACCTGCATGTGAAGTTTGAATATTCCATATTGTTTAGTTAGGACATGCTGCTATTCAGGATTATAAACATTCTCATTCTAATTGTTAATTATTTCAATTTTGAAAATGTTGTAGAGTAACGTCCTATCTAAATTATGATATATCTTGGATCTCAATATTCCATATAGAAAATATTCAATGTTGCATATTTGTATCTATACTATTCTGAAGTTTGTTTTGCTGTACTTTCAGTGTTTTCCTTATTGTTTATCAGAGTTTGTGGGGTTTATATTAATGTGGCTTTATTATAGGAATTGTATTCCAAAAAAAGCTGTGGATTTAAAAGAACATCTGAAACCTGACCAGGAAGAGGCTAGTCAGCACTTTAGACCTACTCTGCCTTTCAATCATGGTTGATCTAATCTTGCCCTCAAAGTGACTTTACCACTCTCTTCCTTTTGCCTTTTGGCTTCCTTATTGTTCGGATGTGTGTCAGTTTCTCCCTTGAATTTATTCCATGACTATGCCTCCACAATTGTGTGGGGTTGCGATTCTCAGACAATTGTAGTCCTCTGAGAGCAGAAATATTTGCTCATCTTTGTCTTAAATTTGCAAACCCTTGCCCAAAAACAGTGCCCTTAGGTTCTGGAAACTTATGCCATCTCCAACGGGATCCCACCACCAAGCACGTCATTCCCTCCCCCTCCCACTTTCTGCTTTCTGCAGGGATTGCTCCATATGCGACTCCCCTGTTCATTCGTCCCTCTCCACTGATCTCCCTTCTGGCACTTATCCTTGCAAGCCGAACAAGTGCTTCACGTGCCCTGCACCTCCTCCCTCGCTACCATTCAGGGCTTCAAACACTCCTTCCAGGTGAGGTAACACTTCACCTGTGAGTCTGTTGGGGTCATATACTGTGTCCAGTGCTCCCTGTGTGGCCCCCTGTATATTGGTGAGACTGACGTAGATTGAGAGACTGCTTCACCGAGCACCTATGCTCCATCCACTAGAAAAAGCGTGGTCTCCCAGTGGCCACCCATTTTGATTCCACTCTCCTTTCCAATTCTGACATGTCCATCCATGCTCTCCTCCAGTGTCATGACGAGGCCACACTTGGGTTGGAGGAACAACACCTAGGTAGCCTCCAACCTGATGGCAAGAACATAGATTTCTTGAACTTCCGGTAATGCACCCTCCCTCTCCACCATTCCCATACCCTTTTCTCTTTCTCACCTTATTTCCTTGCCCACCCATCACCTCCCTCTGGTGCTCCTTTTCTTTCTTTCTTCCATGGCCTTCTGTCCTCTTCTATAATACTCCCCCTTCTCCAACCCTTTCACCAATCACCTTCCCAGCTCTTTAATTTATCCCTCCCCCTTCAGGTTTCACCTATCACCTTGTGTTCCTCTCTCCCTTCCAACCTGTCTTTTAAATCTACTCAGCTTTTTTTTCTCCTCTCCTGTCCCTTCACCGTCGAGTGTACTCTTTTTCATAGATGCTGCCTGGCCTGCTGAGTTCCTCCAGCATTTTGTGTGTGTTGCCATTGTAAATATTGTATATTTGAATAAGATAATCTCTCATTGTTTTAAATTACACTTTCGCTCAGATCCAACTTGCTCAAGTATATCAGTCCTAATTCTGGTAATCTAAGATAAGTATTATACAGTGGAGTGTAAAGTTGCATCAAAGTTGTCTAACCTTTATATTCCATATCCCTCACACTAAAAGCCAACGTTCTATTCATCTTCCTTATTGCTGTCTCTGCAAGTTGTCCCTTTGTGTTTCATTCATTAGGATTCCCAGATTTCCTCTGCAGCATGACATAGTCCCATGTCAAATGTATCTTTCTTTCTCCAGAGTGGTGAACCACATTTCCCCCACTATTGTTTACATTCTGCTAAATCCTCAACTGAGCATTTTACTGATCCGTATCCCCTTGCAAGCACTTACAGCTTGCTAACCAACTTGTCTATGTTGTCAGCAAATTCTTTTACAGAAGACTTGGCTCCTTCATCCAAGTCACTGATATATATTGTAAATAGATGAGGCCCCAGCACTGATCCTTCTAGAACCTCCCTGGTTACTGATTGACAAGCTGAAAATGACCTATTATCTTTGTCTTCTGTTAGCCAGTTGTCTGACTCTGCCAATATTTTACCCCAACCCCAATACAAAACAACAAATATATAAATGAAAGCATTGAACTTGTAAAGAATTTCCGTGATGTAGTTAAACTGTTGTCAAAAACTTATTTTATGATGTATTTCAGAGAACAAAATCTACTATTGTTTGTGTAGTCCAAATTTCTATGCAATTTCCACTCTGCATTGAATATTGACACTTATTTGCCTTGAAGTGCTGGGCAAATCACTTTGTATCTCAACAAAGTGAGGCATTTCAAAATTACCTCAGCACCTTTGCAGAAATTCAGGCATGGGAAATAGATGCTTGCCTTGTCAAAAATGGTATCGGCTGAAATGAGTAAAAGATGCCAGTGACTTTGAATTTATGGAATTTCATTGTCCTCTTGGGTGATGGACTTCAGATTATAGCCTTTTTTTAGGAAAAAGTCACGTTACCATTAGTTCTCCTGGTAACCATTTTAAATCCATGACTGCAGGGTACTAATCTCCCTGAGCAGTTAATGAGGATGGATGCCGTATATGCAAAAAAAAATTCCTGTATGGATGTTACTCTAGATATTCAAATAGAAATGAATGCATTAATAGAAGTTCTAATATCAAAATAGCCTTCCGTTTGCAACGATGATAAAAGTGAGGTTGAGGGGATGGTGCTAGTAGCTGATTGCAGGCTTAATATTACAAAGTGCTTGAGGCGTTGATGATTTAAGCTTGAATGTTTTGTTCAACATGTATAGAAGAAAGAGTAGTTCAAGTATGAACCTTTATCTTGTGTTTAAGGAAGGAACTATGAACTAAAAATCTTGATCGCTCAGTGAAATTTTATTCGAGGAAGTGAAGTTCAGCTATTATGTAAAAAGTGAAGAACTAGGTACAGAATGCTTCTATAAGCAGTGATGCAATTTTTGTTTTGCAGCAAGGGCCAGGTCGAAAGTATAAATTTAGAAAATAAATTTCTAAACAGCATCTTGTTTCTATTATTCCAGTTGCAGTCCAATTTTGTGCAGTTTTGTTTGGAATTTTGCCTACTTGTTCAGTGACTCCACTCATCTCAGTGTAGAGAAAATGGTCAAGTTTCAGACATGTATCCGATTATTTAATGTGTAGAATTATTTAGTTAAGTTTTTTTCACTTTTTTTTTATTATTGATTTAATAGTAACAATGTTTAGTTGTGTTTGTCAATGTATGAGAGTGTTGGAGAGTTTTTTGGTGAGTGGTAAGCCTTTAAGGGATTAGAAGTGGGGGGGGGGGGAGGTATGTGGCTAGCTGAGCTGTCATAGATGTATGGGTTCAAGTTTTAATATTAAAGGTGGCCAGGACAGGCAACAAAAATTGCCCTTCATTGCCCAAGTGGATTTTTTTTTTGGGGTGGGGGAGAGTTCTAGAAGAATATTACTTTTAATGTGCTGTTTTGACCTGCATCTCTGCACTCTTTGGAGAGTAGCAAATGCAAGCAGCTTATTGAAGTAGGCTGTGCCAATCTGTCTTAATGGAAGTTGTTCAGTTTGAATATAGTATGTTATAGTTTAAGGCTCAGTCATTAGAATGGAACTTTTAATGTTCATATGGAGAATGGGAAGACTAATCATTCCAGTTTGCACTTTGTATCTTGGCTTTTAAATCTTGCTTGTTTCTGTATTTGGAGGCAAATGGTACATAATTTAAGGTAATTCATAAGATCAGAAGGTATAAAAAAACAATTGAAATCCCTTTAGTAAATTAAGCCATTGATTCCACGTATTAATTAAGAACGCAATGGAAAATTCAATAGGTTCTTTTGTGTGCATATGGGAGGTGGAGAGAACAGCATACAGTGTTTCTGTCAAGGGGTGATGCTGTTTCTGGCTTGGGTTCGTCAAAGCTTGTAAGTTACTTTGTTGGCTGGAAAGTTATTACATTTTCTTGTTAATGTGGATTAAACTGTGGCTTTATCCTCCATAAGCAGTATGCGGCAGAGGTGACATTGTAATCATTGCTGGCTGGACAATTTTATAAATTTTGTGACACCCACTTATATTGAGAATCTAGAATATCTGTTTCATTGGAACTTTGCTCTACACTCAGTGTTCACTTTATTAGGTACACCTGTACACCTGCTTGTTAATGCAAATATCTAATCAGCCAATCATGTGTCAGCAACTCAATGTATTAAAGCAAGGAGACCTGGTCAAGAGCAACACACAAAAAATGCTGGAGGATGGAAAAGGGTAAACAGTGGACATTTTGGGCCAAGACCCCGCAACAGGACTGCGGGGGAAGGGGACATGAGAAGTCTCTAAGAATGTGGGTGGAGGGGAGGAAGAAGTACAAGGTGATAAGTGATTCTAGGAGGGGAAGGGGGTGAAGTAATGAGCTGGAAAGTTGATTGGTGAAAGTGTCACCTCACATGGAAGGACTTTCGGACACTACATGAGGGAGGGGTTGTAGGGGCATATGTGGCACTTGTTTCACTTGCAAGTATCAGGAGGTAGATCGATGGGGAGGAGTGAGTGGATAAGTGAGTTGAGTAGGGAGGGAACCCTGTGAAAAGTGGGAAGAAGGAAACTTGTGCTCGGTGGTGGGATCCTGTTAGTGCGGAAGTTACAGAGAATTATGTACTGTGTGTGGAAGCTTGTGGGGTGGTAGGTGAGGACACAAACCCTTTTCCTAGTGTGGTGGCAGAAGGATGGAGTGAGGGCAGACATGCGTGAAATGGAAATGTAGGTGAGGGCAGTGTTGATAGTGGAAGAAAGAAGGAAGAGGATGTGTCATTAGTTCTGGAATGATGCAGTTGAAATGGAGGAACGGAGAGAAGGTGATGACATTTTTTCCAATTGACAGCATGGGAAGAAGAGGTATAGTAGCTGTGAAAATCAGTGGGTTTATTAATGTAGGAAAAGTAGGGGAGCAATACTGGTGTAGTCTTGGAATATGGATTGTTCCACGTAGCTTACAAAAAGGCAAACATAGCTGGGACCCATGCAAGTGCCCATAGCTCCACCTTTCCAGCATCTGTAGGTTTTCTTGTGTTTGTATTTTTCTTGTCTTCTTGTAGTTCAGACCAAGTATCAGAATGGGGAAGAAATGTGACCTAAGTGACTTTGACCATCAAATAATTGTTGGTGCCACAAGAGCTGGTTTGCATATCTCTGAAACTGCTGATCTCCTGGGATTTTCACACACAACAGTCCCTAGAATTCACAGAGAATAGCGCAAAAAACAAAAAAACAAAAAAATCCAGTGAGCAGCAATTCAATGGATGAAAATGCCTTCTTAATGAAATAGATCAGGGAAGAATGGCCATACTAGTTCAATCTGACAGGAAGGCAACATGCTTTCTGGCAAAGGTGTACTTTGAATGTGGGAGGCCTTCTAAAATGAAAATTTGAGAGTAGAAAGCTTGTATATGCCTGTCAGAACAAAAGATAAAGATAGGAAGTGTAGGGAACCGAGTTATTGAGGTCCTGGTTAAGAGAAAAAAAAGATGCATCACAGGTATAGGCAAGTAGGAACAAATGAGGTGCTTATGGAGTATAAGAAGTGCAAGAGAACACTTAAAGTAATCAGGAAGGCTAAAAGAAGGCATGAAGTTGTTCTAGCAGACAATGTGAAGGAGAATTCTAATGGATTCTACAGGTATGGTAAGAGCAAAAGGATTGTGAGGGACAAAATTAGTCCTCTGGAAGACCAGAATGGTAATCCCTTTGTGGAGCCAAAGCAGATGGAATGCATTCTTTCATTCTGTATTTACTATGGAGACTGATGCATGGTTTTTAGAAGTGAGGCAAAGCAGCATCATCTTCATAGACCCTGGAGAGGAGGAGGTGTTTGCTACCTTGAGGCAAATCAGGGTGGATAAATCCCCAGGGCCTGTCGTGGTGTTCACTCGGATCCTGCTAGAGGCAAGTGTAGAGATTGCCGGAGTGCTAGAAGAGATATTTTAAACAATACTTGGCAACAGGAGGGGAACCAGAGGGTTGGAGGATAGCTAATGCTGTTGCACTATTTTAAAATAAGGGCTCTAAACAAAAACCAGGAAATTGTAGGCTAGTGAGTCTGATGTCAGTAGTGGAAAAGTTATTGCAAGATATTCTAAGGGACCTGCCTGATGTGAGTATTTGGATAGACGTGGACTGATTAAGGTTAGTCAGCATGGCTTTGTGTGTGGTAGGCCATGTCCAACCAATTTGACAAAATTTACCGAGGAAGTTACCCGGAAAGTGGATGAAGGCAAGGCAGTAGATGTTGTCTACATAGACTGTAGAAAGGCTCTTGGCAAAGTCCTGCTTGGGAGGGTGACAGAGAAAGTTCATTACTCAGCATTCAGGATGAGGTAGTGAATTGAATTAGACTGCAGCTTTGTGGGAGAAATCAGTGTAGTAGTAGAGGTTTGCCTCTCTGACTGGAGGTCTGTGACTAGTGGTATACTGCAGTGATCAGTTCTGGGTCTTTGTTGTTTGTCATCTATATCAGTGATCTAGATGATAATGTGGTTAACTGGGTTAGCAAATTTGCTGATGCCACCAAGGTTAGAGGTGTAGTGGACAGTGAGGAAGGCTTGTGGAAGGATCTACATCAGCTGAAAAATGGCAAGTGTGAGATTTTGCATTTCAGTAGGACCAGCTAGGGTAGGTTGTACATAGTGAATGGTGGAGCACTGAGGAGAATAAAGGGATATGGGAATACAGGTACATAATTCATTGAAATTGGTGTCAGGGGTAGATAGACACATAAAGAAAGCTTTTGGCACATTGGCCTTCATAAATTAATGTATTGAGTACAGAAGATGAGATGTTATGTTGAAGTACAAGATGTTGGTGAGGTCTCATTTGAAGTATTGCGTGCAGTTTCGGTCACCTACCTACAGGAAAGATGAAAACAAGGTTGGAAGAGTACAGAGAAAATTTACAAGGATGTTGCTGGATCTTGAGGACATGAGTTGTAAGGAAAGATTGAATAGGTTAGAATGTGGGAGATTGGAGATTTGATAGAGGTATGCAAAGTTGAGGGGTATAGATAGGATAAATGCAAGCAGGCTTTTCCCACTGAGGTTGGCTGGGGCTACAATCAGATGTCATGGGTTAAGGGTGAAAGGTGAAAAGTTTAAGGGGAACATGAGGGTCCTTCTTCACTCAGAGGATTGTGAGAGTGTAGAATGAGCTGGCAGCATTAATGGTGTATATGAGCTTGATTTCAACTTCTAAGAGAATTCTGGATAGGTACATGGATATGGAGGGCTGTTGTCCAGGTGCAGATCGTTGGGAGCAGACAGTTTTAATGGTTTTGGCATGGACTGGATGGGCTAACGGGTCTGTTTCTGTGCTGTACTTCTCTATGACTCTATAAAGGTAGTGTGTGGAAGAGCATCTCTGACCATACAACAGGTCCTACAGCAGCAGACAATCACAACGGGTTCTAATCTGTACCTAATAAAGTAGCCACTGACTATATATCGCATTTATGAGTTTAAGTATTTGTATAATTGTTACAGTCAGCAAATTAACATGTATATTTCTCACAAAGTTCCTGAATTTTCTGGCAGAGATTCTAATTTTTATTCATTCAGCAATTGGGGGCCTTTTAGTCTGAGGTACTGAGGTGAAGGAATAAAAAGTAAAATGGTTATATACTTCAAAAATTGAAGATCCTTGTATTTGTTCTGAAGGGCTTTGTAACTGTGTATGCAAGTGCAATGTGCACCTGGAAATACGTATACAAGAGAGCTTGTCTTTGAACTTAAAATCTGGTATAGTATCGGAAGGATAGCCACAAATGTCACCAGGCTATTGGTGATGCTTTGGTCTTTGAAATCTTTCTGAACTAAATTGGTGAAGATTATTTTTGTGAAGTTACTGTATACTAAGTAAATGAGATTTTAATGAACTATTTCAAGGCAGCTGGGGCTGTGCTTTAATTTTAAGAACATTTAAACTTATTTCATCTTAATGATTTATGATTAGTTTGAATGAAGTTTGTTTTAGCATTACATTTGTTAAATTTTATTATCCTGTTGTTGGAAACAAATTATCATTGCTACAAAAATGGGAATTACAGGAAACTATTGAGGAAGGTACATCTGTAGTCATAGAATTGCAAATAGAAGGGAAATAAAAAGTTGCGAAATGCTGGGAATATTTGAAATTCGAAGTACTTTTTAATAAATATACAACCTTGAGATTTATCTTTTTGCTGGCAGCCACAAAACCATGAAACACAATAGAACCTATTCGAAGAACCTCCCCCCCCCCCCCACAAAAAGACCATCAAACAGCCAATGAGTGGGGGGAGAAAAGAACAAAACAGAGAGTGGTTGGTACGTGGAATGCACTGCAGGTGACGGTGGTGGAGGTGGATACAGTAGGGTCTTTTAAGAGACTCTCAGGTACATGGAGCTTAGAAAAATAGAGGGCTATGCAGTAGGGTAATTCTGGGTTGTTTGTAGAGAAGGTTACATGGTCAGCACAACATTTTGGGCTAAAGAGCCTGTAATGTGCTGTAGATTTCTATGCGCTAAATGATCAAATAATAAAAAAACATTAACCACAGAGCCCCCAAAAGTGAGTCCTCAGAGCTGCACCAATGGCCACAGCTACATTGTTAGTTCATGCTGAAGTACCCCAATCAAATCAAGCAAATAGTACAAAAAATAAACAAACACGAGGAACATGAATTGCAGAGTCCTTGAATTGAGTCCACAACTGCGGAGCGTGTTCGGCGCTGAGGCAAGACCAAAGCCCAATGGTTGTAGGCAACAGCTGCTCCACAATCCAGTGACATGGGCCGAAGACCTGCTCCTTCTGCCTGTCAACAGCAGCAAGACAGTTCAGTCAAATGCAGGCAGACTATGCTGAACACCTGTTCGTTTTCTGCTCTCATCTTAATGATTTTAATCTTGCTGGATGCTTTATTGGCGCAGAGCAATGGAGCTGACCAGGGGTTTGTGTTCCACCATTACAAACTGACACAGAATCTGATCTACACCGAATCCCCCAAGAGATTGCAGAGGTGCCAAATTGTTCAGTGGGCTCTTAAATACATTTTTAAAAGGGGAAAATTGCAGGCTGTAATTGATCATAGTTCAGAATAGGGAAAAAGAAATATATTTAGAAGAAGTGTATCCAGTAGTTTTGTAAGCTGTCTGCTAGACGTAGCCACTGGTTACTAATGCAGTCTTACCAGAAGTTCCCCCACTGCAGGGCAGGCAGAATATGGTTAAGAGAAACAGAGTTAACAGTTCAGGTCTGAGACCCTTCATCTAGTTTTCTTTCCAAAGATCTGTCGATTGTCTCCAGCATTTGTTGTTACAGAATTGTGACATCTTTTTGATTTTCAGAAGTGAATATAATTGGACTTTGTGGTTTCTCATGTTGAGGATTTGTGCAGCCAGTTTAAGCCACTGCAGCTAATCTGTATCTTGTGTATTTTGTGGCAGGATGAATTCTGTTTCAAGTTTTTGGAAGTGTAGGTTTAGCATTTTACCTTTGTTTTTAGTTGACAGATGCACAATGCTAACAGATTTGGCTTCATCCACTTGGATCATCTGTGCCATGGAATCTGAAAGATTATGGAGTATGTCTTTTGAGCTCCAAAATGTTTCATTGGTCTATCATGATACTTTCTGAAACTATTAGGCACAGTGTGATCCTTTCTCATTTCTTTAGTTTGATCGTAGTTTAGCTATGGTATTTTTTTCATTCTAAAGAAAGTAACTACAAGTTTCCCCAAATTTTTAGCACATTTTTTTTTAGCAACACCTATTGATTTCCCCCCAAAAGAATGGGACCTCTTGATCTAAGCTTGTACAGCAGCCATTCTTCAAGAACTTTATTAAAGGTGTTCTTGTGTGTCTTTGTGAACTGAGTTTCTAATTCTTGATTTGATTCCTCAGTGCTAAGGGAAAAAAATGCCAAGTTGGATGGGAGGTCAGTCTTCCAAAAAGACCTGTGTTATAGTTCACACTATGTTCTATAATATAATTCTCACTTTTAATGTAATACATGTGGATAGGCTTCCACATACAGGTTTGCCCCGCTATTCGAACGTAGAGTATTCCTATGAAATGGTTCGTAAACCAGAATGTTGTAAAGTGAAGAAGCAATTACCATTTATTTATATGGGAAAAATCTGTGAGCGTTCGCAGACCCAAAAAATAACCTTACCAAATCATGCCAAATAATACATAAAACCTAAAATAACAGTAATATATAGTAAAAGCAGGAATGATCTGATAAATACACAGCCTATATAAAGTAGGAATACTTTTTTGCAATTATTGCAGCACTATCCACTGTAAAGAAAATCTCACGCAAGCGCTCTCGGCAGCACTCGCGGCAAAAACACTGGGTGCAAGTGCTCTCGGCAGAAGCACTCTTTCCGATAACCTTTAAACTATGAAGCTGCCAAATAATACCAAATAACACATAAAAATACACAACCGATATAAAGTAGAAAAAATGTACGTCCAGTGTAGTTTCACTTACTGGAATCGAGAGGACAATGAGCACACTGATGATGGTATGTTAGATGGGAGATAGAGGAGACTGGGGTGTCATCTCATCATCGTCTTTTTCCATCAGGGCAGGCACCTTCTTCTATGTCTGCCTGCCTCGATGTCAAAGGTTGAGTTTCGTCTTATGCTTTGGCTGATGTGGAATGCTTGAAAAACGACAGTATGCTTGAATGCTTAGCCTCGCGCATTTTTCTATCATACAATTCTTTGTAAGCACTCAAACCATCCTGCAAATATGCCCTAAGCCTACGTACCCTTTCAAAATTAAAGTCATACTTTTCTGCAATCATTGCAGTGCTGTCAATCGCAGCGAAAATCTCATGCAATTGCTTCCTGTTCAGTTCCTGGACGACTTCACTTTCAGACTGTTCGCTTCTGCATTCGGCTTCAATTGTTATCCTTTCCTCTTCATCAGCTCTTCATCTGTCAGTTCTTGGTCATGGGATGCCAAAACCTCTTCATCTTCGTCAGCTTCCACAAACCCAGCCTCCTTAGCCAAACTCACTATATCCTTACTTTGTTCACCACGATCAACACGCTTAAATTATGTCTAGTTTTACGCTACGTGTAACACCCTTACGAGCTCTTTTAGGTGTTTCCGATATCTTAGAACTCAGCTTGCTAACGGATGTACAAAATAAATCGACATAAAACCCAGATGCTCACAGGCACATATTTAAGCAATGCCAGCTAGAATGCAGTTCCGGTGGAGGAGCTTGGTTGCCCAGTGCACATGCTGCCTTTTTTCTTAACAGTGAAAACACCTGTTAGTGAAAACAGGTAACTAATGTAGGTCTTTCGTAACAGCGAGGTGTCATAAAGTTAACATTTGAAAAACGGGGGACGCCTGTACAGCTCTTCTATGTGGACCTCCACTATATTGGTCAGCTCTTTCATTCACCATTGTCACAATGGAAATAATTTGTAGTCCTGGTTTCTTTTTAAAAAAAAGAGTCTGGAATTTAAATAAAATAAGCTGCTATCATTAAAGGTGCCCATGCCGGACTTCAAATTTTTCGGGGATCTGGGTACAGTCGGCCCTCCTTATCCGCGAGTTCCGCATGCGCGAATTCAACCAACCACGAATTGAGAAAACCTGGAAGTGCTCTTCCAGTACTTACTGTTCGAGCATGTACAGACTTCTTTTTTCTTGTCATTATTTCCTAAACAATACAGTATAACAATTATTTTACATAGCATTTACATTGTATTAGATATTATAAGTAATCCAGAGATGATTTAAAGTATACGGGAGGATGTGTGTGGGTTATTGTGGATCGGAATCGAAAAAATAAGTTCTCTTACTAAGTAAGCGGAACAGGTACATCTGGTATTATTTAGTGTCAGTTAATCAAACATTTGTCTTAGTATGTAGTGTATATTTTACCTTTCTTTGCATATAAAACATTTAAGAACATATGTTTCCGCGCTGGGCTCGGGAATCGAAATTCCTGAGTTCGATCTAGTGACAGACCTCTCCCGAGTGTGCTCTCTATCCGTGCCGGGTTGATGTGGAGGATCAAACACCCAAAACCCCAAAGCCCAATACCACCGCATTGCTTAGTAATAATTGTAGCTTTCATCGGGGCAGGGCCTTTCTCATTTTATCTTTTAAAATTGTTCCGATCATTGACCAATGCAGCCTAACGCTTTTCCAATGGCCAATGGCGTTTCACCTCTTTCCGATTGCTTTATTATTTCCACTTTATTTTCAATCGTGATTGTGATTGTTTTCGTGAACAGAAACACTACGAATTCAGAGCTGCGCCACCAGGTCCTAATGTCCATGGCACTGAAAAAGGTTAAATAAGGTCTGGGGTTCCGTTGGGTCCTAAGGTCCACCGCATTGACACAGATTGAATAAGGGACTTGAGCATCCACGTTTTTTGGTATCCGTGAGGGGTCCTGGAACCAATCTCTTGCGGATAAGGACTGTACACTGCTGACCCAGGCATTTATTGCTCATTCCAGTGGCCCTTGATGATATTGAATTTAATCTATTGCAGTCCTTGCATTCTAGGTACTTCCTCAGTACTGTAGGGAGTTCCAGGTCGGCATGTGAGAATGTTTCTTCCCCCCTCTCCCCCTTTTGCAAATAGCTGAGCCAGCCAATAAGACAGTGGTGCATGAATAGAACTGCTGTTTTGTGGCACCAGAGACCCAGGTTCAGTCAGGGTGCTATCTGCCTGCAGTTTATATGTTTACCCTCTACCTATTTGGGTTTCTGGATATACTGGTTTCCTCCCACTGCACAAAAGTATGCAGGTTACCAGGTTATTTGGCTGCTGTAAATTGCCTCTAATGTGTTAGTGAGTGGTAATCTCGGGAGAGTTGATGAGAATGTTGAGAATAAAATGGGATAATGTAGGATCAGTCAAATAGGTGGATGATACTTGCCATAGTCTTGGTGGGCCAAATGGCCTGTTTCAATGCTGTATTTCTCTTTAGCTTAACAACTCTTGAGGTCTTGGACACAGTGGCAATGAGGGAACTTTGTTCCCAGCCCATAACGTTGTGTAGGATGGAGAGGAACCTGCAGAGGGCAGTGTCTCCTTGGATTTGTTGCGTTTCTACTTCAGTACTAGTACTGGAATATTTAGGGCTGTAGATGGGGACCAACTAAATCGGCTGTGTTCTGTTGAATACTGTGGAGTTTAAGTGCTATTGGAGTAGCAACCTTCCAGCACTTATGCCTTGTTGATGGTGTGAAGACTCTGTGTTGTGAGACGTGTTACAGTGTACCCAGCCTCCAGTTTGTAACTGCAGTATTTGCAGGGTTGTGCAATTTTTGTTGTAGATGAGGGGAGTCAATATATAGTAATTCCATTGAATATCAAGGGTAGATTGTTTGATAGTCTTTTTGGTGATGGTCACTGCTTTGTATTTTGGTATTGTAAAGGTTACTTTCCCAGGCTAGAATTCTTTCTGACTTATCTGGAGCCAACCCTGAACTGCTTCAGTTGCCAAGAAGATGCAAATGAAATTGAGCATTGTGCAGTCATCAATGAATGTTTTTTCTTATGTGTTTCTGACATTAGGAAGATTATTGATGAAGCAGCTGAAGATAATTGGGAGTAGGACATAGCCCTTCGGAATTGATTTATAAGGCTCAGATAAATAATTTCCAACAGCTACAACCACATTCCTTTTATGCACATCCAACTCCAAATGTGGGAATGTTTTCCTAGCAGTGACCAACAATTTTACAAACAATTCTGTTTTCTCAGACTAAACGTTGTATTGATATTAAAGCAATCTCTCTCATCTCTACATTGCATTTAAGCTCTATGGTCCATATCTGGACCAGGCTGTTTGAGGTCTGGACCCAAGTGGTTCTAACAGGCTAGGTGAAGTTTTGTAAGTTCATGATGAGTAAGTGACCAGTTGAGAGCAGTGATGACAACTTTTTGCTGATGAATGAAATTAGATTAGATTAGCTTTTAATTTGCTTAGTCTTTCCACTGCTCGACCCCACAATGAGAATTGGTGTGGGTTCTTCCAACTTCCATATCATTATTGGCTGTGGTAGAATTTAAAATTATATTTTTGAATAGCTTCTCTGTTACTAGTTCAAAACTTTAACTCCATCACCACCATCTCTTCAAAGAAAACTTCTAAAAATTCATGTAATTTATTAATACCCTTCAAAGAAGATCTCTCCAACATAACCATTCTGACTTGTGAAGATCAATTTGTAGATATTTCAATGAACATTCCAATATAAGTAAAGATTAAAAAAAATAATAAAAATATAACTCAATGAAAACTATATTGTGTAGCATCCATAACATTATTAAAGGATAAAATGGGTTTTTGCCAGTGAGTTTTGAATCCCCATTTTCTCTACACCAGAAAGGTCTTCTATAATAAGTGGATATAATTTAATATAAATTGTAAAATGTTTATGGTTTTATGATGAGTTAGAATATCAACCGTCGGTTTCTGCAGTTGGAAAATTTGTGCACTGAATGTGGAAATGAGGTCTGACCAAATAAAGATGATATAAGCTGAAATACAAAAAAAACTGTTGATGCTAGAAATATAAACAGGAAATGTTGGAAATAATGGGTCAGGACGTCCTCTAAAGAGAGACACAGAGTAAATGTTTGAGTTTGATGATGAATAGGAGATAATAAAATACCACTGGCTCAAAATATTAACATAGATGCAGCCACCTCTTTTGTGTTGAAACCCTGCATCAGAATTTCGCTGCAGGGTTTCCACCAGAAATGTGTATCTTTCCTTTCATCCCACAGATATAGCTTGGCCTGCTGTGGACCTGCAGCAGGCCAGCTGAAGCAGGTTGCTTGAGGTTCCAGAATCTGCAGTCTCTTGTGCCTTCACTACAACTCTTAAAAGTATGTCTTTGATCTGTAGAATTAAACATCATGGAAATAGCCCCTTTGGCCCAACTGCTTCATGCTGACCAAATGCCCATTTAATCTCCTCATTTGCTTGGGTTTGACCCACATCCTTCTAAACTTTTCTTGTCCATGTACCTATCCAAACTGTCTTTTGTACATTGTTGTACCTGTTTTAATTGTTACATCTGGCAACTCATTGAATATACACTCAAAGGTTCAAAGGTCCAGTTTATTGTCAGAAATGTATACAATATACATCCTGAAATGGTTTTTCTTCGCAAACATCCACGAAAACAGAGAAGTGCCCCAAAGAATGAACAACAGTTAAATGTAAGAACCCCAAAGTCCCCCCCCCCCCCCCCACTTCCCTCCCTTCCACTTGGAAGCAGCAGCAAGCAACAATCACCCCTCCCCCCAATGGCAAAAAAAAGCAAACATCGGCACCGCCACTGGGCACTCAATCGTGAACAAAGCAATAGCAAAGACACAACCTTGCAGTTACACCAAAGACTCGCGTTTCACCTGGCATTCGACATACCACAGGTTTTCTCTCTCTCCTTAATAAGGGAGAAGGAGGTGTCTCCATTTTCCCAACTCACTGGTTTATGATATTAAAAGTCCATCATGTTGCTTTTTTTTCGAGCTCTGTGCCTGAAGTTCTCAAAGATCCTGGGTCTTTGGACACTCAGCAGTAGATTTTCTGACTCCCCGACGACACATGGGTCTCCTGCCTTGACACAGACCCTGGATCCGTCCACCTCTGGAGCCCTGAGATCTTAGGCTTCCAAATCCGAGCTGGACTCTCAGGCCATACTGTTGGCGTGCCAGACAACGGCCAGTCTTGAAACCCTGAGAACAGGTCCCGTTCCCGCAAGGTACCAAAGTCAGCATGTAACTCCAGGTCAGGGTCTTCAAAAGAACCCTGAAAAGAAAAAAATAAAGATATTAAAGATGGAAATAGAGCTGTTTCCGAAGATGCAAGCAAAGAAGTCGCCGTTTAGCACCTTCTTAACTTCATTCCACCTCCATTCTCTTGTGTATGTTTTTTAAAAGTTTGCCCCTCAGGTTTCTATCTTTCCTGTCACATCTTAAACTTAGTTCTTGATATCCCTTACCCTGGGAAAAGAGTGCATTCACTCTATCCAAGCCTGTTAATACACCACAGTAAGATCACCCCCTCAGGTTTCTGTGCTGCAAGGAAAATGACCTAACCTGTCCAACTTCTTGTCACTCAGTCCCTGTGCGTTATTTGTATGTCCCTGTCTAAGCTTCTTCAAACTAAAAGTTTTTAAAACAAGGAGTGGGGGGGGGGGGGGGGTGGTCAGTGAGCAGAGAGGCAAAGCCCTAATGCTATTATGTGGTGGTCTGCTTTGTCAAGTGAATTTTTTTTGCAGTGCTTTTAGGTCCGACACACCACATCTGAATTTGGTATTATAGTGAATAATTATGTATATTTCTGTTCTGTATACTGTAATATATATTCAAAATATTACTGTATTTATAAACAATACTTTGGGGGAACATACATATTGTTTATAAATACAGTAATATCTTGAATTCTAAGATTAAAAATACTGAAATGTGGATGAAAGACAGTTTATGTGAAGAAATATGTCTCTCCTAAGCTCTACTCATGCCTTTTAATTCTGTTGAAATGTTAGATGCTGGTTTAAAGAGTTTAACTTTTAGCTGCTTTTGAGTAATTTCATTAGTTATCTATTTTAATTATTTCCTCTATACGGGTTTGTAACTGAGTTTGTTTACTTTGTACCTGTTTTATTGGTATTTCAGTTCATTTGATACAAGTGTGAGCACTTTGACTGGGAATATTTAATAACAATAATGTGCGATATTTCAATGCGTGATTCATGCATTCATACAGAATATTATTATCACATACCTACAGTACTGTGCAAAAGTCTTGGGCGTATGTATAGCTAGGGTGCCTAAGACTTCTGCACAGTACTGTAGTAATTTTATGTATTGTACTATACTGCTGCCATAAAATAAAATTTCATGACGACTGTGAATGATGATAATCCTGATTCTGATATGGGTCTCTGTTGTGGACTGAGAGTGGGAAGGGAGCAGGGAGAGGGACCAGGGAAACATTTTGTAATGGTCAACAAACCAGTTGTTGGGAATCAAATAACCTTGCCTGGTATCTCAGGGCTGGGTGTTTCTGCACCTGCACCACTGCTGTCCCTGACACTTCTCTGCTACCTGTCCCACACTCCTTTCATGTTGCTGCACCCTCACCATTTCCGACATCCTTTTGCTCCCACTCGCTCTCTGCTCCGCACTGACAAATACTGTGCAAAAATCATAGGGACCCGAGGAATCTATATGTGCCTAAGACTTTTCCACAGTATTGTACATTGTGAAATTTGTTGTTTTGTGGCAGCTGTTCAGTGCAAAACAATTTTAAAAATTGCCCCAAGTTACAATAAGGATATAAATAGTGCAGAAAGAGAGGATAATAGTGAAGTAGTGTTCATGGACTGTTCAGAAGTCTGGGAGTTGAGGGGAAGAAACTGTCCCTAAAATGTTGAGTGTGATTACTTGGGTTTCTATACCTCTTCACTGATGGTAGTAATGAGAAGAGGTTATGTCCTGGATGGTGGATAAGATTTTAAAAGTTTTATCTTCTGCAAAGATGGCCCTGGTGACATACAGCAACATTTTGTGGGCAGCTCACTAAAGTACATGATGTATTTCTGAACTGTGATCACGGCCGTCTACAGACTGTAATATTTTAAGAAATGTAATTTTGAACCATTTAAACAAACAGCTTATTTACAATTTCCTGCAGGATTTGGAAAACTTGACTCTTGAGAATGCAGGTTCAGTAGTTGCTGGGGCAACCATTTCTGGGACCGGATGCTGTGTTGAGGCCTGAGAGTGGAAAATGAACGCGTGCTCAGTCTTGTTGCTTTTTGCCAATTAATGTGTTGAGCTAGATTAAAGGCCTGAGAGCGGAATAGTAACTGGTGTTCTGCGTTGTCTGCCTTTTGTTTGGCCCATTTCCCTCTCCTGTACTACCATCGGGCAGGATGTGCAGGAGTGTTGGGTCCCATGCCACCAGTTTTAGGAGCAGTTGTTGCCTTGTGGCCATCAGGCTCCTGAACGAGGTTCACTCACCTCAGGTCTGATTGAGTTTGCAGCTCACGTTCTTTGTTTTTTTTTGTTTACCTCTTTTAAACTCTTTGCATGATTTGTTCTCTCTTGCACATTGTATGTTTTTCAGTCTTTATTGTGTGTGTATTTTTGTGGATTCTATTGTGTTTTTTTGTTTTGTGAATGCCTGCAAGAAAATGAATCTCAAGGTTGTTCATGGTATACATTGATAATAAATTTAAACTTTGTATTTAAGTTATGGAGTTGTTGTAGTCTGTCCTCCAACAATAATGGTTCATGAGACCTTGGAAAACATGGATTGCTTTCTGTATCCTGTGTGGGCATTCATAGGTCAGCATCTCAAACCTGGTGCAAAACATTTAGTCAACAAAAAGTGATGAACTCTGCCTTGCCATATGCTTCTGAGAACTCTTCTACTTACAAAAGCTACTTCAAGGCATGAGAAGGATACTGCTGGCACTAATTCTTCTAAATTCACTGAAAAGGTGATTAAGTCAGTGTTCTATCTCAGTTTAGTATCCCAAACATTTTTCAACTTGGTTTTGGGCCTGATGGGCAGGCATGCCCTGTTCTTAATATGCTCAACACAATATAAGGAGGTATTCTATCCTGAACTGTATCATGGGAAGAGAATGCTAGGTTGTTTCCTAAGATTCCAAAGATTTCTTAGGAGAATGGAGCTTCAGCACTGATTCTGGAGATTCCTTGCCCAATGACTGTTCAAAAGTGAAGGACAATTCAGATGGCTTTGTTAACTTCAGAGCCATCTGTGGAGGGTACACAGAAGTCCAGCTTAAATGGCAGAAGGATTGTTCTGCCACATGGACTACCTACCCTCTTACTCACTTTGGTGATGAGGTGCCTTCTGGAACAATTATAGTCTGTGTGCAATTTACAGCCAAGTACTTCATGATTTTGAGACAAAACTATCAAGTTTTGGGGGAGGAGTAATGCCAAAGAGGCCATTGCGAGGTGTTTCCAGGTTTTTGGTAGATTCCAGAAGGAATGTATTGAAGGCAGTTGGTTAGTAAAGGAGCTGCTTTGTCTGAATATTTGCCTGGTCTCCTGTGAATAGTGTTGTAATTACAGTTTATCCAGGTAATTGCAGCAAAATCCATTGAACCCCTGATAGGAATCTTTGTAGTTGTATTAAATGTTTGGAAAAAGTGTCACAAAATAACCAACTGGTGGTCTGTTCATTTAGCCGTCGTATTTGTGATGTTTATATTGTTCACTAAGCTAAAATAAGTGATATGGTCCTTATTATTTTGCTGTTTGTGGAAGATTACAGTGCACCGATTAGAGTGAGTGAGTGTGTGTGTGCGTGCACACGCACCTTAATATTTTACTTTGAATTTATAACTTGTACCCAAACAAGGGGGGAAAAATTTAATTTGTGGTTACCTTTTCTTGCACACTGACCCAAAAGTCTAAACAGAAGGAAATGTTAATTGAGGCCTAGAAGTGGGCAGTACTTGCCATAAACATCACGAAAAAAAATAAACAAAGTCAAAACCAGAATTCAGATGCTGGAAATTTAAAATCAACCCATAAAATGTTGAAAATTCTCAGCAGATCGTCATATCTGTGGGAAGTGAAACAGAGTTGTCTTAGTTCAACAATTGGAAGGGAAAATAATATGTTGGCCTTTTATTGTAAGGAGACCGCTTTCTCCAATTTTATAGAGCTTTGTAAATCATTACTGGGTTATTTTAAAAGGATTTGGTCTCTCAGTCACATGAAAGCTATACTTGCTACGGTGAGATGCTGTGTTGGTTTAGTAGAATGATTCCCTGGAGGGGAGATTTGTCATGTGAGGAGAGATTTAACAAACCATGCCTGAACTCTCCTGAGTTTAGAAGTTTGAGAGCTGATCTAATAGAACCATATGTCTAATTGTCAGAAGGGGAGATGAGTAGTTGCTATTTTTGCTGCCTGGTATGTCTAAAATTCTGTCAGATTTAAAGTGGATGGACCATTCAGGACAAAGATGAGAAATTTCTTCAAGTGGGAGGTACGAGTGGGAGACTGATGTTTCTTTTAGATGTATAGGGAATCAAAGGACATAGGAGTTGTGGAAGAAAATGTCCGTGATGATTCTATTGAATGGTAAGGCCGTCTTAGGCCTGCAGAAGAAAGAGCAAGGCCTATACCTTTATGCTGATCGACAGATATTTCTGTAGATAAGGTTGGAAAAATTATATGAGGATGAAAACTACATTTTTTTTTAAGTGTGTTTTTTTAAAATTCTTTTTGCAAACGAAGATCTACATATCGTACTTGTCACTTAAGTGAAAATGTGTGAAGTCCACATGAAAAGTTATGTTCTTCAGATGTCTTTTTTGTGACAGTAAATTGAATGATTTTCTTAAAAAAATCTCTTTGCAGTTGTGATGCTGATCCTTCAGCTTTAGCAAAATATGTTGTGGCTTTAGTTAAGAAAGACAAGCCAGAAAAGGAACTCAAGGCTTTGTGCGTTGATCAACTGGACGTCTTTCTGCAAAAAGGTAAAAGTTCATGTTTCGTTTCCTGGCATTTATATAATATTAAAAAGATAAGATGCAACTGTAACTCAATAATCTAAATCTTAGACTGCATATTTGAATTTGTGATGATTAGGAAACTTGTATTTTCGATGTCATATCTGAAAGCCAAAGTTACTTTTTCTAGTAGCAGCTAAATAGTGTGAACACCTATAGAAAATACTACTGAGATAAATTGCTGTCCCCCAAAAGTTTATTTGATTGAGATAATCCAATTTAATTCATTGTACAATTTAAAAATTATGACTCTTTTAATATGTATGGCCCAGTTTCACATTAACTTTCAACAGAATCAGAACTTCATTTTTTTTACCTTAAGTTTCCAGCCATTTATGCAAAATATCTTGAATACAAGTAACTTTTCCATAGTTATTAGGATCTGGTTATTAACTCTGTTAGAATTAGATCTAGCCATTTGATTGTAATATTTTCTTCGGATGTACGTTTACTGTTACGAACAGTATAGAGACTTTTAATTGAGCCGATACAAATTATGTAGGTTTTATCATTTAATCACCTATTATTCTATATAATTGTACCTTTTCTGTTTAAAGATTCAGAAAATCATATCTAGGTACATACTCAAGATATTCGAAAGTACTTGACTAATGTAATATGTGTGAATTTTAATATCAGTGCTTGTTAAATTTCTATCTTTAATATATACATGTCTTATTATTTGGTTAAGATATAACAATTCCGCAAAGTCTTGAATGATTAGTACTGTTCGTATGCACATTATGGCTTTTAATGATTGAATTTTTAATGGTGTTGGTTGGGGTGGTGAATAGTACTGTCTTAAATGTGTACGTAATGATTTGGTCTCCGAGTTTGTTACTTTTTTTTGAGTAGCTTGGTTCCTACCTTTTTTTGTCATGTAATACTTATATGAGATTTCATTTTTGTAGCTTTCCAATTTCACCCAAATTCATTTCATCCAATACAAAGGTTTATATTTTGGGAGTGCATGCATAGCTCTCAAACTCAGCATTGTAGAACGTGCAGGTGTGGAAGAAGCACAGTTGTTGACAGTGGTATGTGTCATTGAGTGATGTTTAGTGATCCCGAAGTAACATTTGGGAAAGTTATGGATGAAGTATGCTTCATTTGGAGTTCAGCTCTGGTTCAGGAATTGCATTCTAAGTTAAAATGTTTTTGTAACCATTTTATTTTCACCTTTTCTTTAGATGCATACCTTTTGTTTAATAATATAGAAACTTCTCAATGCAAAATTTGTGAAATCATTCAAAAAAGAATTTAGCACAAAATCTAGTTTGATGTCTTTTCATTGTTGTGTTTCACTATTGGAGATGCTGTCTAGTCAGTGGTGAGACATTGAACAGCAGTCTGAGTGGTATGGTCTACCCTATCAGGTAGCTGTAATAGAATTGTTACAGCATTGAAAGAAACAATTTTTCTCTTTTTTTAAAACACTCATCATGTCAGTCCTTGTTGGGCAACTTGTTTGATTTCCTATTACCCTGTGCATTTCCTGTAGCTTTGCAAGTTTTCTTTTTGTGTTTGTCCAATTTCCTTTAGAAAGTCTGAATTGACTTGTTCTTCTCCACTGCTTTTGCAGGAGTGATCAAAAGTACACTTTATTTATTTAGAAGATTTCCCCCTGCCCCTACATATACCATGCCAGCTGTCATCACTTTGAAGTTGATAGATGATCTCAGAACTATGAGCATCTCTCCCCTCTTTATAGTCCTGTTGTGGACAACTTGTTTTTGTTTTGATATTTATTTTGATTTCTGAGATAGTTTGTGGATGCTGTATATTGAAGGGGTAGGTTATGTGAGTTGATTAGATTGCTCTGTATTTATGTTGTTTATTCTTGACATATATCATGGTATTCTCCAGTGCTTTGAAGGTACTGACTGTACATTGTCCATTCCTATATTTTAGGATGCATGTCAAGAAGAGCAGGAAATCTGCATGTTAGACCACAAGGTTATGCTGGGTTTCACATCTTTGTCTTTAAGTGGGGTTTGTCAACATTGTCTATTCTTTGAGAGTTATTTTCTGACATCCTGAGAAGTGCGACATGTCGATTGGGATCTTGACACAGAACTTCCCTGTCAGAGTAGAGAGATATGTATATCGTATGGCTGGTTTGTAAAGGCCTCACTCATTTTGCTGGATGTTTAACTTGGCCAATTCTCCAATATCACTCAATGAAGAAATTAAAGGTTTTGAGCACATATGGCAACATAGTCTATATACTGCAGCTCTTAATGAAGATAAAAGTAACCTTTGTTCTGGAGTAGAGACCACAAAATTTTACTGCAGTGATGTACTCACTAAGAATGATGGGTTGTGAGGAAGATAAAGAGTAGGGTATAATGGTATTTGGGGGAAAATGGTCAAAGCATTCATAGTTTGGTGTTGGATTCTACTGAGTTTAATGTGACAATAATTAAAATGAATCATTAATTCACTATTACTATTGTCAAATATTCTCCATCATTTTAGTGTGTTCAAAAGCTAAGAGGCTAGATAATTAAAGAAACTAAAGTTTCACTATCCAACATTTTGGTTCAATTTGTGAGCAAACCATTCAGTCTTTGTTTTTAACCTTTATTTCCTCCTATCCCTTTCTTCTGACTTTGCTAAAAATAAACCTGTTTAATGTAAATTAACAATTCAGATGAGAATTATTTAAACTAACTCTCATATTTGAGAGGTAGGTTATGGCTCTTATTTTCCTAGAGGGCTGTGAGTGAACTATTCATTCACACTCTACTGGATGATATGCAGGGAAATTTTATTTTGCAAAATCAAACAATGCATCATTTTACAATTTGTCCTTTGGTTTGATTTCCTTCTGACCCTAGAGTAGGCAGAAATATCAGAACTTTGAGTTTTGTCACTAATGATCAGCAAGATTCTGTACATGCAGTTATGTCCTCTGTGTGTAAAATATGTTTACGTGTAGATTGCAATTAAATTATCAATGTTAAATTATTTAATTTCCCTATGCCGCATTTTCACCATTGATTTGTAATTGGTAGAAACTGTTGGTTTTGTGGACAAACTTTTTGATGCTTTAAGCACAAAGAACTACGTGCCACGACCAGAACAGCTTGTCCAGGAGACATTGAAACAGGACATGCAGCCTACGTGGCAAGAGAGGGAGGACAAAAAAGAAGTGAGTAATGATAAGTTTTTGTAATAGTCCATGTCATTAATGTCCTTTAGGAAAAAGATCTGTAGTTATAAAACAACCTTGCCAATGCTACCTATGTCTCAAGTCAAAAATTATTTATTTAAAAAAACATACTGGCTCAGAACGAAGTTAAATGTGCACTATGCTTTTTTCTTGATATTAAGTTAATTTGCTTGGGTATAAGCAGTTGGTTTTATCACTGACATCATGAAATTTGTTGTTTTGCAGCAGCAATACAGTGAAAGAAGTTAAAATAAGTATAAATTTTAAATAAATTGTGCAACAAAAGTTAGTGCTCATGGACCTTCCTGAAACCTGATGGCAGAGTGGAAGATGCTGTTCCTAAGACGTTGAATGTGGATCTTTAGGTTTCAGTACCTCCTCTTCCGTGGTAGTAATGAGAAGAGGGCATGTATTGGATGGTGAGGGCCCTTCATGATGGATGTCACCTTCTTGAGGTACTCTCACTTGGAGATGTCCTCATCGGTAACACTAATGTTTCTGTACGGTATTGGTTTACCAGTCATTGTGACTAAATTTGCATGGGTAGTAAAAGCTTAAGGGATGTACGGTGCTCTTTTATAGGTGATAGAGAGGCAATAGATGGGAAAAGAATTCCCAAATGAGGAATATATACAGTATACTCCAGTAAGAATCAAGGGCCTTAAAACTTCAGTGGGGAAAAATGTCTTGCACTATTGTTAGCTGAAATTGTATCTTGCGATGTTGAAAATCTGCTAATTATAAATCAGCAAAAAAAATTTGGTTATTTCAGAGAAAACTTGACAGAAACTTTGACAAATTTCAGGTGATATAGTTAATGGATTATAGAGTTTTCTCTGTAAGTGGTTATTAAAGGCTGATTTTTGATTATCAGCTCTAATTTACATGTGTGAATGTGCAGGTAGACACTGACACAAAATATGTTGCACAAGTGGATGCACTGTATTTTATATACAATAATCTATGGAACTATTTATGTGTATCATTATTTCCAATTTATTATTCTGCCTTTCTCTGTTTTGTGTTCTCAGCTGCATTTGATATTACTGAAATCAAAACAGTTTTAATTGTACTAAGTGATAAGTATAGAGTATTGACAATAATTTCCGAGTTACAGATTTGAACGTCTATTAGGTTGCTCAGAGTTTATGATTGAAATGAGGGCTGAGTTCTAGTGTCATACTTGAGATGACAAAAACACTGACAAGTTTCAAAGTGGTACACATATAGAGATATAGTCATCAATTTTTTCATATAAATTTTTGTGGAGATAAATGAGTTTCATTGAGTTTCTCACTTGTATTTTATGAAGTTGTGACTGTAATAAACATTTTGGTTTGCATTATTTTCATCAATTGCTACCTGCTTTACAGGTTCCCCTCTATGATGAGGACCAAGATGGTAGAAAACCCTCATTAAAGAAAAGTCACAGTCCTTTTAAACCTCTTTTAGGACCCATTGATACAAGGTATGACATTTGACTAATTATTTTAAGTTTCATTTTTAATAATTTGTGCTTGACTTGATTTCATACACCACAGATTTGTTAAATGCTTGACTTGTGTAGTCAAATATTTGTTAATGTTAAGGAATGTAGAATAAAGTTTAAAGTAAGTTTCATGACATTATAGTTTTGTTTTGGAAATTAGTCTCAGGAAAAATATTTTTAAAAAAACAAATCTATTAGCTGTAGTCAAAGAAAAATTGCTTTAAATAGACAATAGACAATATGTTGCTACGTAAATGACATGCAAATATATACAGGTAGTCCCTGACTTACAAACGTCCGACTTACGGACAACTCGTACTTACAAACCAAGGAAGTAGAACACTGTCAGCCATTCTAAGTCAGATTGCAACGCCGTCTGCCATTTTAAGTCGTTGTCGTTGACACTGTGTTGAGTGTTTAGCTTTGAGTTGAGTGTATTTGGCTTAAATTTTTATTAGTAAGATTCACCCTGATCCCGCCCCACACCCGTTCCTGTCAGCTGGTGGCGCAGTGAGATCAGCGCTGGGCTGGAGAATGAAGGTTTCCGAGTTCGATCCAGTGACGGACTGCTCCCATGCCGGGTTGATGTCGATCTAGTGACTCCTGTACCGTCCGTGCCGGGTTGACGTCGAGCTTGCAACTCGACCTCGTAATAAAAAAACACTGCCACCTCCAGTTTAAATTCCCACGCGGAATATTGTGGAGGATCAAATACCCAAACCCAGCACAGCCCCCACTTGTCCCATTTAGCCTGTTTCAGTGCAGTGATCCTTAGGACCCAGCAGACCTCGGGAGCTGGCGGAGGTTGGGACCTGCCGCCCGCAGTGTTTCTGTTTCATTGACGGGAAGCGATCGCGATTGAAAATAAAATGGAAATAATAAAGCATTTAGAAAGAGCTGAAATGCCATCGGTGATTAGAAAAGCGTTAGGCTACAGTCGGTCAATGATCGGAACAATTTTAAAGGATAACGTTTAAAGTGAGAATAATGGAGCATCTGAAAGGCACTGCCCCGATGGAAAGCTACAATTATTACTAAGCAATGCAATGATTTAATTATTGGAAATCATACATTTCTTTTTTCAATCTTTTTATTATTGTTATTAATATCAACAAAATACAATTGATTACATAGATAATGGGATTACAAACATACACATTTCAACTGCACATGAAAGAATACATAAGCAATGATTACAGTATAAATGAGTATTCCCAAATTCTAGGTATGTCATAATAAGTAATTAAAAAAAACAGAAAAAGAGAAAAAAAATGCAAAAAATACTAATCTAATAATCTAATAGCTAATAAGGAGAAAAAAAAGGGAAAAAGAAAAAAGAAAAACTGAAAAAAGAAAAAGAAAAGGCTGTTTATAATATACAGAATCATCAGTGTCATCAACTCCGATCCTCTCAACATATATAAAATCAAAACTGGAAAATCAAATAGGCTTGAAACAGGGTCATATTACATCATATGAAAATATTGAATAAATGATCTCCATATCTTTTCAAATTTAATAGAAGTATCAAATACACCACTTCTAATTTTTTCTAAATTTAAACATAACATAGTTTGAGAAAACCAATGAAATACAGTAGGAGGATTAATTTCCTTCCAATTCAACAAAATAGATCTTCTAGCCATTAGTGTAAGAAACGCAATCATTCGACAGGCGGAAGAAGATAAATGACGTGAGTCCATCATTGGTAAACCAAAAATTGCAGTAATAGGATGGGGTTGTAAATCAATGTTCAATACAGCAGAAATAATATCAAATATATCTTTCCAATATTTTTTCAAAAGTGGACACGACCAAAACATACGAGTTAAAGACGCTATTTCAGATTGACATCTATCACAAATAGGATTTATATAGGAATAAAAATGAGCCAATTTATCCTTGGACATATGGGCCCTATGTACGACCTTAAACTGTATTAATGAATGTATAGCACATATAGATGATGTATTAACTAATTGAAGAATTCTATCCCAATTCTCAATAGGAATAATAAGGTTAAGCTCTCTTTCCCAATCATTTTTTGTCTTAGAAAGGGGCTCTGAACGTATCTTCATAATTATATTATAAAGTTTTGATATAAGCCCTTTTTGAAAGGGGTTTAATTCAAACAAACTCTCCAAGATACCTGAAGACACAAAATTTGGAAAAGTAGGAAGTACAGTATTTAAAAAAATTCCTAATCTGTAAGTATCTAAAAAAAAAATGAAATCTAGGCAAATTATATTTGTTAGGTAATTGCTCAAAAGACATAAAACAATTATCCAAAAATAAATCGGGAAATTGTAGTAATCCCTTAGTCTTCCAAGCCGAATAAGCTCAGACTATAATTGAAGGGTGGAAAAAACAATTGGATGCAATAGGAATATTTAAAACAAACTGAGTCAACCCAAAAAATTTCCAAAATTGAAACCATATACGTAAAGTATGTTTAACTATCGGGTTGTCAATTCGTTTTGGCAATTTAGAAAGAGCAAAAGGGAGAGAAGTCCCCAAAATAGAACCCAGTGCAAAACCTGCTACCGATTTAATTTCCAGGCTCACCCAGTGAGGGCTAAAAGATCCATCCCAATCTTTCAACCAACATATCAAATATCTAATATTAACTGCCCAATAGTAAAATCTGAAATTAGGCAGTGCTAGTCCACCTTCCTTCTTTGCCTTCTGTAAGTATATTTTACCTAACCTTGGATTTTTATTCTGCCATATATATGAGGAAATTTTTGAATCAACATTAGTGAAAAAAAGATTTCGGAATAAAAATTGGTGCCGCTTGAAAAATATACAAAAACTTAGGTAAAATAACCATCTTGATAGCATTAATCCTACCTATCAGGGATAAAGATAATGGTGACCACTTAGTAAACAAGCATTTAATCTGATCAATTAAGGGTACAAAATTAACCTTAAATGTCTTTATGGTTTTTTGTAATTTTAATCCCTAAGTAAATAAAAGAGTCATTAACTAATTTAAAAGATAAGTTTCCATAGATTGAGACCTGTCTATTTAAAGGAAACAATTCACTCTTATTAAGATTTAATTTATACCCAGAAAAGTCACTAAATTGAGCCAACAATGATAAAACTACAGGAATAGATTTCTCAGGATTAGAAATAAATAATAATAAATCATCTGCATACAAAGATAACATGAGTATCTGTCCCACGATTAATACCAAGAATATCCTGTGATTCTCTGATAGCAATTGCCAAGGGTTCTAAAGCAATATCAAATAATAGTGGGCTAAGAGGACAGCCTTGTCTAGTGCCCCGAAATAAACAAAAAAAGGGAGATCTTTGATTATTAGTAAACACCGAGGCTACTGGAGTATGATAAATCAGTTTAATCCAGGAAATAAATGTCGGACTAAAATTAAACTTCTCCAACACATTAAATAAGTATGGCCATTCAACTCTGTCAAATGCTTTCTCCGCATCTAATGAAATAACACATTCTGAAATATTATGTGAAGGAGTATACACAATATTCAATAACCTCCTAACATTAAAAAAAGAATAACGATTTTTAATAAAGCCGGTTTGATCTTCCGAAATAATTTGGGGTAATGCCTTCTCCAACCTGGATGCAAGTAACTTGGAAAAAATCTTGGAATCTACATTCAATAAGGATATTGGTCTATAGGATGCGCAATCAGTAGGGTCTTTATCTTTCTTCAATGTTAAAGGAATGGAAGCTCTATAAAAAGATTGTGGCAAATTGCCCAATCTAATTGCTTCTTCAAAAACCTTATATAACCAAGGAGAGAGAGTAGCGGAAAAACATTTTAAAAATTCTGCTGTATACCCATCCGGACCAGGTGCTTTCCTTAAATTCATGGAGGAAATAACTCCTTTGATTTCTGCATCAATCATAGGAGTTTCCAATAATGAAAGATCATCTGGTGATAATTTTGGGAAATTCAATTTCCCAAGAAAATCACACATGGTACCACAATCCTGAGGAAATTCAGAATGATACAGGGAAGTATAAAAATCTTGAAATGATTTATTTATCTCATCATGGTTAACTGTCAAATCCCCATTTTGCTGACTGATCTTAGTAATTTGACATTTAACCAAAGCATTCTTCAATTGACTAGCTAGCAGTTTACCCGATTTATCACTATGTATATAAAAATCAGATCTGGACTTCATCAGTTGATTTTCAATCGAAGATGTAAGTAATAAACTATATTCTGTTTGAAGTTCAACCCTTTGCTTGTAAAGCTCCTTATTAGATATACTTTACTAAATATTTCTTGTCAATCTCTTTGATTTTATCAGCCAATAAAAGAGCTTCCTCCTTTATGCGTTTTCTCAGACCAACAGAGTAAGAGATAATCTGTCCACATATATATGCTTTAAAAGTGTCCCAAAGTGTTCCGTAAGAAATATCTTCCGTGAAGTTGGTTGAAAAGAAGAAGTTGATCTGTTCATTCATAAATTTAATAAAGTCCGGATCTTGCAATAAGGTAGAGTCAAATCACCATTGTCTAGCATTAGGAACTGTATCCATAAATTTAATAGAAAGTTTTAATGGAGCATGGTCAGAAATAGCTATACTATCATAATCACAACCATTTACCGAAGGAATCAAACAAGAGTCAATAAAAAAATAATCAATTCTCGAATAAGAATGATAAACGTGCGAAAAAAGAAAACTCCTTGTCCTTAGGATGCCGAAATCTCCAAATATCAAGAACTCCATTATCAGTCATGAAAGAGTTGATACAAGTGGCCGACTTATTGGGTAAGGTCTGAGTAGTTATAGATTTGTCCATCAAAGGATTTAAACAACAATTAAAATCACCACCCATTATCAACATATTCATTTAAATTAGGTAAAGAAGTAAATAAGGACTTAAAAAAATCAGGACAATCCACATTTGGAGCATAAACATTAACCATAGCAACCTTTTTTAATACAAAGTAAGCCTGTAATTAACAAAAATCTACCATTCGGATCCGAAAAGATATCTTGTTGGACAAATGCAATAGAGGAGTCAATAAAAATTGAATCTCCTTTTACTTTGGCATTCAAATTCGAATGATACTGTTGACCCCGCCAAAACCTAAAAAAGCGATAATTGTCCTCCTTCCTCACATGAGTTTCTTGTACAAAAATAATATGAGCATTAAGTCTTTGGAATACTTTGAAAATCTTCTTTCGTTTAATCGGATGATTTAAACCATTAGTATTCCAAGACACAAAATTAATGGTGAGTGGACCCGGAAGTGACAGCATCGTATACATATTTGTAGTTCAAAAACAGCCCAAATGAGAAAACTAAAACAAACTGGAAAAAGAAATATAGAGTTAGAAAACAGACCACCCCCCACCCCCTCAAGAGAGAGAAAAAAAACAACAGCCAAAAATCGGCTGGGAAAAGGAAAACATGAAACTAATTCTACCCCCATATTAGCGGAAGACCACTCCATATATAAAAGATATATATAAAAAAAAATCCACCCAAACTTTAAAAATTATGATCACTATACTAAAAACCAAACCTCTTAATATACTTGGTTGTAAAAAAAAAACGAAAAGAATATAATCACTAAGAACTTATAAATCGGGTTATAACCCAAACAAACCAAAAAATATTTAGACTGTGATAAGTGATGCATTGTAGGAAGAAGACAAGAGGAAAAAAAAATAACGCCATCTTAAAAAAAAAACAAAAATATTTTTCCAAAAAACCACCATCTTAGTAAAAAAAAATTCACCTTCGAAGGGTTAAAAATACACCTTCGAAGGAACAAAAATGATAGTCAGCAATATAGTATAATGGTTAAAGTGTATAAAACAAACCGATTAATATGACGAAAGAACACTTTAACTTGAATATAAAGTGTAGAGTAAACCTACAGCAATAGCCAGAAACAAAATCTGGTTTGAGGAATCAAAAACCATCTTACACGATCAAAAACCCTCATTTGTTAGGAATGAGATTCCGTAACAGTAGGGAAGTTCTCATTTAGAATACTTCTCGCTTCAAATGTAGAAAGGAAAACCCTGGCATGGAGTGTTTGGCGGCGAGATTCTGAACTTCGCAGGGTATAAGAGCGCAGGTTTTAGATTTTTCTCATAACATTCAGACATCAGAGGTTTAAAAAGAAACCTTGCCTTCATTACTTCAGGACTAAAATCTTCTACTAAGCGGAAATTGTGATCCTGAAATTTAACCATTCCTACACGCCGGGCCACACAAATAAGTTGCTCTTTATCATGTACATAATGAAACCGGACAATTACAACCGAGGGTTTAGCTGAAGCACTCAGTGATCAACGCTTGATTCTATGAGCACGATCAAGTAACGGGGGGCTATCTGGAAATACAGACTGGAACACATCCTTTAAAAGTTGAGCAAAGAATTTCGAAGGGTCGCCTTGTTCTATGCCAGGGGTCGGCAACGTTTACCACTGGAAGAGCCAATATGGACCCATTTCCCACAGAAAAGAAAACACTGGGAGCCACAAAACCCGTTTGACATTTAAAATGAAATAACACTGCATACAACGGTTTTTTTTTGCCTTTATGCTATGTATAAACAAACTATAATGTGTTGCATTTATGAAATTGATGAACTCCTGCAGAGAAAACGAAATTACATTTCTGCATGCAGCAAAAACATTTTGAACTCGGAAAAAAAGACATTGGGTTGAAGGTTACTCCATAGTTAGCCTACCTTGGATCGAAGAATTAAAAGAAAGCACGCACTGGCGGGTGTCAGGCATTGGCAGTGGTGATGTATATTAATAGCGATAAAAAAACACGTTGTAGCGGTGTGCTACACGCAGTGCTAAAATAAAGACACTGCAGTCAAAGGTAACTTTATTCGAACTAAACAGCCTTGCTTTAAAGCCTCCCTCAACCCGTCCCCGTGGGCGCGGATGCTCCAAAAGACACGTACTCACAAACCCCCGTAGGCTATCTCCCTTAGCTGGAACGGTGGCTAATTGTGAGCCGGTTCGGATGTGCCAGGAAATGGGGTCTCCACAACGTTTTTAGATTGTACAAGATCACCATAATCTTCAAATTTCGAATTACATTTCAAAAACTAACAAACCACGGGGAGCCGCAGCACAGAGATGAAAGATGCGCATGCAGCTCTGGAGCCGCGGGTTGCCGACCCCTGTTCTATGCCATCCGGGAGACCAAGTATACGTAGGTTCTGTCTTCTGGACCGATTCTCAAAGTCGACACTTTTGGCTTTAAGTATTTCCACCAGTTTAGTGGTCGAAAGTAAATCCTGTTGCAATTTTTCAATTATCAAATCTCGTTTCCGAGCGTCTTCTAGCAGAGATGCGATATAAACTTGCTGCTGGTTAATTACTGAATCCATCTTTTCTATGTAATCTTGAAAAGGCTTTATATCTTGTTTAAAAATTTGTTGTAGTTCATCAAATTTTTTATTCAAAACCTCCAAAAACAATACATAAGTTAATTCAGTGCATTGCGGATGAGCTTGCTTCTTTCCATTACCGTTCGGGTTCCGCCCAGGTTCTCGTTCTTTAGATCTAAGAGCCATTTCTGATTGCATATCTTCAAAAATTCACAATAAACTCTTAACGATAAGTCCAAAAAAATAGCCAGTATCTTTAGGTAAAAATAAGTTGGATAAGGGTGATCAAAGGTTAAAAAAAGTAAAGGTTATGGAGCGAATCTAAAACAGTACTCACTCCATGAGCATCTCCTGCTGACCTCAATCATACGTTTCTTAAGTGTTTTATATGCATAGAAAGGTAAAATATATACTATATACTAAGACAAACGTTTGACTGACACTAAATAATACCGGATGTACTTGTTCCGACTTACGTGCAAATCCAACTTAAAGACAGACTCAGGAACAGAACTGGTATGTAACCCGGGGACTGCCTGTATTGCATTTAAGCCATTATATTACAATATATCATGATAGTTGCATCTTTTCAGTCAGTGTCTTCCATACAATGTTATATTAAAAATTATATGAATTGAGACACGAAGGGAAAATGAAGAGCTCCTTACGACACACATAAGTGCATGGAGCATTTATTAATGGCTGGAAAGCAGGAAGTGCTAACAAGTAGATCATGTTCAGTATTGTAGCATGTAACGTAACAATGTAATGTGAACTGCCACAAGAATCAGTGTTTGGATTTCACTACTAAAAAATTGAAATCAATAAAATAGTTAAGCATCAGACTGTAATGTGGCCACCTTTGCTAGAGTTTGAGGCCACGGTATCTTGTTCAAACTACACAGGGTTGAGTCTCAGAGCCAGGCAACATGGAAATGGACCTTTTGAGTTAACAAGTCCACACATTATGGCAAGCACCTGTTCAGATTAATCTTGTTTATTTTCTCCACATTTTCATTAACTCCCCCTCCCCCCCAGATTCTTTCAGGGACCTGCACACTAGAGGCAATCGACAGCAGCCTATTAATATACCAATCCTGTGTGTGGTTGGAATCCGAGTTACCTGAAAGAAACCAGTGTCATCACAGGAAGGGTGTGTGAAAACATAGCAGGGCAGGATTGAGTGTAATTTTTGTAGATCTGAAGAAGCAAATCATCTAATTTAAACATTCCTGTCAATGCAGAAACAGGCCTGACATTTCATCTGAATGCTGAGAAATCATTTCCCTAGTTGTACAGTTTGGGCTAGGGTTGTGGCCATTTGAACCTAAAATATTATTACTTCCAGAGGATTGCACATATTTAGAATGCTGTAACAGGTTTAAGAGTGTAAATGGCTTACTAGTTTTGCTACTTAAGATATTGATTTCTCTTTAATCCAATGATTTAAAATGAAATTGCACCCTAGCCATTTATCATTTATGTATGCATTTGAGTTTTGAATAGTGGATTTTAACTTCAAATGAGTAAATTTGTATTATTCATTTAGTAAATTTAGTAATGTTTTATTAGAGAGCAAAATGTTATGTTTTAACTAATATTATCGAAGTATGTATAGAATGCGAATGCATCTTGTTATTGATGATTTGAATTCACAGTGATTCAAATGCTTTTAACAGAAGGGAGAATTTTAGTAGTGAACATCAAAATTTATTCTGTATTTTGAAATAAATTCAAAATTTATTTCAATGCATCCTTTGTGTTTATTTAATATTTGTAAATCTCAAACATTTAATTTTTCCCAGCACTTTTTTCTTCCTGACACTGCTGAGACTTCCAAATATCATTTTAATCTGTTGCTCAGAGGAACACACATTCTTGTTGCTTAATTACTGCACTTTGTAGCACTTCAATTTTTTAGAAAAAGTAACAGAATTGGACTATTTAATTTGTTTTGATTTTTATAAGAGTATAACTCCATAGGACGATAAATTTATTAAATGTTGAAATCCATCTTTTATTAGAAATCGTGACGAAAAAAAGCGTGAAGAACGACGGCGCAGAGACATTGAGAGGCATCCTCATTCTCGAGATGTTTATCGAGATCGATACGACCGTCGAAGAGGCAGAAGCTATAGCCACAGTCCATCAAAGACCAAAAGTCGGAGTTGCAGTAGAGATAGGAATCGAGTCCTTGGCCGCAGCAACAGCACAAGCAGGGGTAAGTGAGTGAGCTTGTGAGGCTTGGCTTTGTTTCTGACCAGATTTCACTAATTCCACCTGTTAATCTTTCATATTTTGAATAATAGGAAGATTCACATATTAATAATAAGAATCACCTGTTCATTAGTACCACTGGAATAGCAATTGTTTAGTGAAAGATTTTTATAATATGACTTTTGAGATTTTCCTCTATTTTGAACTCATTTCAGTGTCAACTAAAGTTTAAACAAACTATGAGTCCCAACAGCTGGCATCCATTTAGTTTTTATTTGGAAAAACTTTCCAAGGCACCTAGTTATAAGCCAGTCAGGGAATAAAAGGACAAAGTGAAAGGAGGTAGGAATAGAATGGGAATCTTAATAGCATGATGTTAATATATAATGGATTAGAAATTCATTCATTTTCCAAAAAAAAATTTGCTGCATATTTATAAATTTGGTTCAACCTGGAATAGAATAATTTTGTGCACATTTCTGAGTCTTGTTACATTCATGATAACCTGCTAGTCATAACATGTTAGCCTGAGAAGGAACTATGTATTTTATATAGTGAAATCTAGCATCGAACTTTATTGGTAGCCTTCCGCAAGTTCAAATACACGAGTTTCTGTTCTGCCTGATCTAGCCCACTCGGTGATCTTTGAAAAAGCAGTAAATGATTGAAACATTATATTACCTCAAATCAAACTAATTAACTAATTATTGTTGTATCTGTTGTATAGATTACTTTCTGTAACTTCTAATGTCAGCCTTTCCCTTTTTGTACTTCATATATTAATTAATGTGCTCCTATTTTACTACTTTCCTGTCTCCAGCAACCACTCCAAAATTTTCTTTTTCTTAAAATAATATTCTGGAAATGACAAGTAAAGTATCCACCATCTCCATAGTAATTCCTTCAAAACTCCAGATGTAGGTCAACAGATCCCTGGAATCCCTGTCATTAACATCTCTTAGGTTAATAATAATCTCATTATTAATAACTTATTTCATTTGCACTGTGGATTCTAAGTTCTCCAGTATTTCTAGGTTTTTTTTCAGTGCCGCCTTGGACAAAGGTCTCTTTTCTCACTGGACTTTACTTTTTTCCATATCAGAGCAAGTTCATACTGTCTTTGTTTCTTTCTCAACAACTTATTTACACTGTTTTTCCTTTCTTTATCATTGAATTCTAAGACACTCCCAATTCCCAGATTTGATACTTCTTCTGACGACTTCATAGGACTTTAGATTTAATATTATATTTAATATTTCCTATTAACCACGATTGGACTTCTTGCCTTGTGATACTTTTTCCCCTAAAAAGAAATAGTGTAATTTCTTTAAGTATGTAGATATACTATATCCATTGTCACATCCTATATTAATGGTAATTCCCAGGCAGATGGATAGAGCGAGTACAGTGACTTTCTTGGTAAAAGATGAAATCATATTCTTAGCAAGAAGTGACAGATAATCAGAAGTTGTTGAATCCTTGTGGATAAAATTAAGAAACTGCAAGAGTAAAAATACTCTGATATTTTATATACAGGATTCCCAAAGTAGCCAGAATATGTGGTACAATTTGGAACAGGACGTAGAAAATGCATGTAAGAAAGGCGGTTTTACTGTGGTCATGGGAAAATCAGATTGTCAATGCATCCCAAGAGAAGAGATTTGTAATCCCTATGAAATGGCTTCTTAGAGCAGTTCACAGTCAAGCTCACTTGGGAAAAGGCAATTTGTGTGCAATGAATCAGATTTGCTGAGGGAACTTAATGTAAAGGAACCTTTAGGAGGTAGTAATTAAAATATGACAGTTTATCCTGCAGTTTGAGAGAGAGAAGCTATAATTGAATATATTGGTATCGCAGTTAACTAAAGGTAACTATAAAGGCATGAAAGATCAGTTGGCCAAAGTTGATTAGAAGGGACCCTTGCAAGGATGACAGTAGAACAGCAATGGCAGTAGTTTCTGAGAACGTGCAGGATACTTTTATTCCAAAGAAGAAGCATTTTAAAGAAGAATGGGGCAACTGTGGCTGACAAGTGAAGTCAAAGACAGCATGAAAGCAAAAAAGAGAGGGCATGGAATATGATAGAAATTAGCAGGAGGTTATAGGATTGGGAAGGTTTTTAAAACCAACTGAAAGCAATAAGGGGAGAAAAAATAAACTGTAAAGGTAAGCTAAGGTAATGTAAAAGATAAAATCAAAAGTTTTTCCAGAAATATAGAATAAAGAGTGGACACTAGAAAATTACTCTAGAGAAGTAGTAGTGGCGAATAAATAAATGCAGATGAATTGAAGAAGTATTTTGCATCAGTGTTTACTGTGAAAAACACCAGCAATGTGCCAGGATGAGGTTTCAGATACCTAGGAATGCATGAAAAGTATGCGTGGCTTCCTTAAGGGGATATCTTGCCTGACAAATCTGTTGGAATTCTCTGAGGAAGTAGCAAGCTGGATAGACAAAGAGTCAGTGGATATTGTTTATCTGGGTTTTCAGAAGCCCTTTGACAAGGCTGCTGAAATAAGTGCTTATGGTATTACAGGAAAGATATTAGCATAGACAGAAGATTTGCTGACTTACAGAAGGTAAAGAATGGAATTGAAGAAGGCCTTTTCTGGTTGGTTGCCAGCGACTCATGGTGTTCCATGGGGGTCATTGTTGGGTGCAGTACTTTTCATATTGGATGATAAAAGTCTGGATGATCATCTCCCTGGTGTCTAAGTAATAAAGACACCCATGTCAGATCATTGCTTATTAAACACCTCCCTTTGTAACTGGACCTGTGGCTTCCTGACTACAGACCACATCAGTTAGGATAGGTAGCAGCACCACCACGATTACTCTATACAGTGGCACTCCACAAGGTTGTGTCCTCAGTCTCCTACTCCACTCCCTGTACGCTCCTAGCTGAGTGGCCAGATTCTGTTCTAATTCCATCTTCAAGTGAGCTGTATCTCAAATAATGATGAGTTGGAGTACAGGAAGGTGAAAGAGAGCCTGGTAACATGGTGCTATGATAAAAACTTTTCCCTTAATGTCAGCAAAACAAAAAAGCTGGTCATTGACTTAAGGAAGGGAGGTGGGGCATGTGATGCACATGCTTCTATCTATATCATCGGTGTCGAGCTTGAGATCTTCAAGTTCTTCAGAATGAACATCAAATGCCTGTGCTGGTCCAGCCACATAGATTTCATGACCAGGAAAGCTCACTAGTGCCTCTGCTTCCTCAGAGAAAGATTAAAGAAATTTGGCATGTTGCTGTTGAGCCACACTGATTTTTATCGATGCATTATAGAACACAACCTATCTCGATGCATCACAGCTTGGTATAGCAATTGCCCTACATGTGACAGCAAGAAAATGCAGAGTGATAGATTTAGAGCACATCACAGAAACCAGACACCCCTCTATGGACTCTTGTCTATGCTTTTCAGTGCTTTAGTAAAGGGTCAGCACCATCAAAGACCCCACCCCCTGGGCATTTTACCTTCTCTCCTCTTCCTATAGGCAGAAGATATACAAAAGACTGAAAACACATACCACCAGGCTCAAGGACAGTTTCTGTCTCCCTGTCATCAAACTCTTGAACACTTATTTGATAAAATCTGGAACTTGCAATCTACCGCTATGATCTTGCACTTTATTGTATACCTGCACTACATTTACTCTATAGTTGTTTCTGCTTAGCCATTGTTTTACCATGTTCTACTTCAATGCACTATTTAATAATCTGATCTGTATGCAAGCAAGATTTTCACTGTATACTGGTACATGTGACAGTAACATTCCAATACCAATTTCAGGTTGTGTTTGTTGTAAAAATGCAAATACAATTCTTTTCCTTCATTTCTCAAGAACTAGAACATAAAATTAAAGATGTAATGCTATGCCTTATAATGCATTGGTCAGACTACATTTAGTGTATTGTGGGCAGTGTGTGGGGCCCCATGTCTAAGGAAAGATGCACTGGTGTTGGAGTGGGTCCAAAGGAGGAGGATGATCCTGCGGATGAAACGTTTAACATGTGAGGAGCAATTGAATTGACTTCACATTCTTCACATACATGGGGAGTAAAAATCTTTACATTATGTCTCTGTCTAAATGTGCAATGTACAATCATAGTAATTTATAATAATAGAACAGTCAATGTAATATAGAAATAATCAAATCAGCATGAACCTGGACAAAAAAGACACGTACGTTCGAATGCTGTTCATAGACTTCAGTTCAGCATTCAACACAATCATTCCTCCGAAACTGATTGGAAAACTGAGCCTACTGGGCCTGAACACCCCTCTGCAACTGGATCCTAGACTTCCTGACTGGGAAACCTCAGTCAGTTTGGATTGGAAGCAGCATCTCCAAAACCATCACACTGAGCACGGGGGCCTCCCCAGAGCTGTGTGCTCAGTCCACTGCTGTTCACTCTGCTGACCCACAACTGTGCTGCAACACACAGCTCAAACCATATCATCAAGTTCGCCGATGATATGACTGTGGTGGTCTCATCAGTAAGAAATACGAGTCAGCATACAGAGAGGAGGTGCAGCAGCTAACAGACTGGTGCAGAGCCAACAACCTGTCTCTGAATATGAACAAGATAAAAGAGATGGTTGTTGACTTCAGGAGGGCATGCAGTGACCACCCCCCACTGAACATCGACGACTCCTCGGTAGAGATTGTTAAGAGCACCAAATTTCTTGGTGTTCACCTGGCAGAGAATCTCACCTGGTCCCTCAACACGAGCTCTACAGCAAAGAAAGCCCAGCAACGTCTCTACTTTCTGCAAAGGCTGAGGAAAGCCCATCTCCCACCCCACATCCTCATCACATTCTATAGAGGTTGTATTGAGAGCATTCTGTGCAGCTGCATTACTGCCTGGTTCAGAAACTGCACCATCTCAGTTCGCAAGACCCTGCAGCAGATAGTGAGGTCAGCTGAGAAGATTATTGGGGTCTCTCTTCCTGCCATTACAGACATTTACACCGCACGCTGCATCCGCAAAGTAAACAGCATTATGAAGGACCCCACACACCCCTCATACAAACTCTTCTCCCTCCTGCCATCTGGGAAAAGGCACAGAAGCATTCAGACTCTCACAACCAGCCTATGTAACAGTTTCTTCCCCCAAGCCATCAGACTCCTCAATACCCAGAGCCTAGACTGACACCAGCTTACTGCCCTCTACTGTGCCTGTTGTCTTGTTTATTATTTATTGAAATGCCTGCACTGTTTTGTGCACTTAATGCAGTCCTGGGTAGGCCTGTAGTTTAGTGTAGTTTGTTGTGTTGTTTTACATAGTTCATTGTAGTTTTTGTATTGTTTCATGTAGCACCATGGTCCTGAAAAACGTCTTGTTTTTATTGTGTAATGTCAGCAGTTATGGTCAAAATGACAATAAAAAGTGACTTGACTTGATCAATGTGATAGCTTGGTGGAAAAAGCCGTCCCGGAGACCATTGGTCCTGGCTTTTGTGTTGCAGTACTGTCTCCTGGATGATAGCAGCTGGAATAGATTGTGGTTGGGGTGACTCAGATCCCCATTGCTCCTTCAGGCCTTTTTTTCACACCTGTCTTTGTGAATGTCCTGAATCATGGGAGGTTCACAACAGCAGATGGGCTGATCTGTCTGCATCACTCTCTACAGAATCCTACGATTAAGGGAGGTATAGTTCCCATACCAGGCAGTGATGGAGCCATTCAGGACGCTCTCAATTGTGCTGCTGTAGAAAGTTCTTAGCATTTGGGGGCCCATGCCAAACTTCTTCAACCGTCTGAGGTGAAAGAGGCACTGTTGTGCTTTTTTCACCACGTAGCTGGTGTGTACAGACCACGTGAGGTCCTTGGTCATGTGGATGCCGAGCAACTTAAAGCTATTTACCCCCTCAACCTCAGATCCATTGATACCAATAGGCATTAGCCTGTCTCCATTCCTCCTGTAATCCACAACCACCTCGTTTGTTTTTGGGAAATTGAGGGGGAGGTTGTTTTCTTGACACCACTATGTCAGAGAGATGACTTCTTCCCTGTAGGCCACCTCGTTTTTGTTTGAGATTAGGCCAATCAATGTAGTGTCATTGGCAAATTTAATTAGCAGATTAGAATTCTGGGCCTGTACTCAATGGAATTTAGAAGGATGAGGATCGATTTCATTGAAACTTACTAATATTGAATGGGCTAGATAGAGTGGATATGGAAAGGATATTTCCTACAGTGGACAAGTCTACTACCAGAGGGCTGGCTCAGCCTCAGAGTAGAAGGACATCCTTTTTAGAATAGAGATTAGGAGAAATTTTTTCAGCCAGAGGGTGGTGAATCTGTGGAATTCATTGCCACAGATCAATGTGGAAGCCAAGTCCTTGGGTATATTTAAAGCAGAACTTTGTAGGTTCTTGATCAGTAAGGTTATCAAAGGTAATGGGGAGAAAACAGGAGGTTGGGGTCCTTATAAAGCATCTCAGACCAAAACATCAACTGTTTGATTCATAAGATGTAGGAGCAGATTTGGTCCATTAGGCCAGTTATGCTCCACCATTCTATCATGGCTGATTTATTATTCCTCACAACCCCATTCTCCTGCCTTCTCTGCATAACTTTTGATGCATACTAATTAAGAACCTCTAACTCTGCTTTAAACGTCTTGGCCTCCACAGCCATCAGTGGAAATGAATTCCACGGATTCTTCACACTTGGTGACATCCCCTCCATGCTACTCTGTCTAAGCCTTTCAATATTCAGTTAGTTTCAATGAAATCCCTTCCACCGATGCTGCATTAATAAACATGTATTGGCCATGTCAAACATGTTTCTTGGACCCATGACAAAATTACTGTATAAATAAATTTAGTACCACAGTACAGGATCTGTTTATGTATAATCTACACATCTTGCTGACCACTGATGAACAGTTTAAAAAAAATCAAAGTAAGCTGATTGGGTATTACTTTCCCAAAATAAACAGGTACTTAAAAATGCATACTACTTGATCAAGAATATGCAGTTGTTCATGCTGAACGTACTGTGATGTCTAGAGTTAAGTATTTATTCTCCACCACACCTGCCTTTGTTTTCCACAGTTGGATTCGTGCTGATAATTGATTCCGTGGGGTATTTTAGGTCAGAAATAGTTCTAGACATTGCTATTTCTGATTGCATTTTGACACTCATATGTCCATAACTTAAACAAGGTAGCAATCACAAGGTACACTATTTTGTAGATCAGTCTAGAAACTGGATCTTTGATCGTAACAGATGTCTGTATTACTTCCATTGTTGATGATTTAATCATTGAATTGGTGGACTGAGACATGGCATATTACTAATGAAAAATCCTGTGGTGTTTAGAGACTTGGAACAGTGTATTGCAAGCAGTAGCATTGTCCCTCTGGATTCAGATCATGTTTTTAGGTCTCCCTTGCTTGAAATTGTCAACTACACTTGCAAAAGCTTGTTCATTTCTTAGAAAGGGCCACAGGTGCTATACCCCATTAGAAAGAATCTGCCTTTGCTTGAGGATGTTAAAAAATACAGTGACTGATAAAGATCAGCAAGCACTTTTTTTTACATTAAAGTTCTGTATAAATGTGAATGAGAAAGACCTTTTGGCTTCTTCTGTATTATTCATCTTATTAACCATAATGAACATTAGCCATAGTTAACTTTTGAAATTTAATGGAAAGTACTGAAGAAAATGTATAACAGTATTAAGGAAAAAATGGCGAGGTAAGAAGTGTCTTATTGTTATAAATATAAGATGCCACTTGGTTTCAATTTCAGAATTAATGTATAAAGAATAATTGAGCTGTGCAGATATTCTTTATCATGTCAAGCTCACTGAACTGCTTTTGTTGAAAGGGCATTTTATATTGGGCTCTTGGCAATTATAAATGCTGCAATTTGAATGGGTTCCTGATTGAAGAGTAAAATTAATTTGAGCAAAACATGGATTGTCTTCAATCTCTTTGGAAGACTGGTGTGATTTCAGGAGAACAATTGATGCTTTTGAATGTTGATTTTTATGAAGAGGAAATTCAGATACAGTAGCCATTGCCAGAGTACAATTTGGCAAACTTCCCAGATAATTTTGGTATTGATTTTTAGAAAAAATTCTTAGCAATTCAATTAATTTGAAAAAAAAATCTGTTTTAAATCAACAGATCAACACAAGGAGAGATCGAAGTTTGAAATGGAAAGAAATGAAGCAACGGAGAACATATATGTTCCTAGTTGTACATCAGTAAGCAGTTCAGCTGATCAGTATTATGCTGGAGGGCCCCCGGCTCCAAGTGCAGTAACTGTGGTAGCTCCTGTCCACCACCCTGACAACACTACTGAGAGCTGGTCTAATTTCTATAATAACCACACGGGCACAAATTCCTTCAGTAGAAATGCAGCTCCAAAACGCCGGTGTAGAGACTATGATGGTAAGTGAAGTGCAGTTTTCATATTTACTGCAATAGAAGTGTTTTTGAGTTAATTTCAGACCTTTTTTCTTTTGATGGTCAATGGTTTAACCAAAACTCCTGGGTAATAAAAGAGACAGATTAATTGCTATAAAGTAAGAGGCTGGCAGATGACATTGTATGAAATTTGGCAGTAATTTTATAGCTAGTAGGATGGAGAGAATCATATTTATCACCAGGTGCAAAACTGAATTGATATGTTCTTCAAGTGAACATAAGTTATTTCTAAATGGTAATTGTTTTAAAATCCTTTTTGACAATCAAAAGCCACTTTTGAGCCATTTCAAAAGTAATGAACAGCTCACTACTGTTCAGGCTGCTGATTCACAAGTGCACTACCAGATCCAGCTCAAATCACATAATCAAGTTCGCTGATGTACAACAGTATTTGGCCTCATTAGCAACACTGAGTCGGCATACAGAGAGGAGGTCAGGAGGCTTGTCTAGTGGTGTGAAAACAACAACTGGAATCTCAATGTGGACAAGACAAAAGAGTTGATTGCCTATGTCAGAAAGTAGAGGTCAACCAACTCTCCTTTGCACATCAATGACAATGCAGTGGAGGGAGTGAAAAACACAAAGTTCCTTCATGTATATGTAGTGGACAATTTAACCCGGATCACAACACCATCTCCATTAGTCAGAAGACACAGCAGCATCTACACTTCCTGAGGAGGTTGAGGCATGTAAGACTCCCTGCTCCCAATCCAACAACTTTGTAAAGGAGCAACCATTAAGTGTCTTGTCTGGCTGCATCACTTTGCGGTATGGAAACTGCAAGGTATCAGACTGCAAGACCCTACAGAGGATAGTAAAAACCACCGAGAGGATCAGCAGAGTCCCTCCCTGCTGTTTGTGATATTTAATGGGAGCATTGTGTAAAGGGGGTTTCTTTTTTTTCTTTGTTACTGTTGGGAAAGGGTTTCCTTTTGTTAACTAGCAGGAATGCTAATTTACTGATAACGAGAATGGTATTCCTTTGTAAACCAAATGGGGATTAATGTTCTTTCTTCTGAGTCTGTAAGCTTTTGTTGATGGGCTTTTGGGCAGATCGGCGCGAGGGGGTCGAGAGAGAGGACGCAATGCTCTAAGCTGGGCGAGGATCGGACCCCAAAAGGGGGGTCCGAGGCCGGGAGATTCTCCGAGGAGGGGGGGGATGAAGCTAGATGTGCTTGGTTGACCACTCGGAGGGTCCTGAGCTGTTTGGAGAGTCAAGGAGTTCGGAGGGTCCTGAGCTGCGAGTCGAGGAGTTCGGAGGGGATCGAATGGTGGCCAGAAGACTTCAGTAATTGAGCTCCAACGGCTGTGCACGAAGTGGTTTGGACTTTGATAAGTTTGGCGCCTTTTCTTTAATTTTCTCTTCATATATACTGTATCGTTATTAATCACTTAGTTATAGTAACCTTTATAAATTGTACTCATTTAATCGCATATGGTGTACTGTCTGTTTTTGGGCGAGGCGGGGACATCACACAGCATCCACACCAGCTGATTACCCAGTTTGGCGGGGCCGAAGGCTGCTCCCCCTAGACGAGAACGAGCTGTGCGAGCCTGAGGCGACTCGGGGGGTTACATTGTGGGGGCTCGTCCGGGATTGATTTCTGTGGAAGCTGTGTGATCACCCTCTTTAAATTGTGTCTGCGGCGAAGAGCTGGTGTGCCTTTGTGGGTGTGTGATTGCTGGTTATCGCTACGTGTGTGTTGGGTGGGGTGGCTGCTGTTGCTAGCCTGGAGGTCGTTGTTCGAGTTCCGACTAGTGCTGACGAAATGGTGGTGGGACCATGGGCTGTCCGTACTGTTTGGAGAGTGAGGAGTGACAGGTTGGGATGTTACAGCAGTGGTGAGCTCCGCCCGGTTGTTGGAATAACGTCCAGCCCTAAAGGGGCGGAGGTGTGGGCGGAGCGGACCCCTCATTTGTTAGGTGAGTGGCAGTGCTTGGCTGAGGGAAAGCGACAGGGACGGGTTGAAAGTTTGAGTAGGCAGGCTGGTGACTTTGTTAGAACTGTCGGGCGCAATTACCTCGAAGTGACCGCTGCCAGTTCTGGGAAAGTGTGGGAAAATGCGTGTGGTTCGACTGGAAGTCAAATGCCGCAGCTGGGGGGCTTATCATATCTGTGGCAGGAGATTGGTGGGAAGTTTTTAGGGTATCCCTTTTTGCCTAGGGGGGCAGATAAATTGCTTGTGGTGCCAAGGGGATCTGTCAAGGGGATCAGTTGTTCCGTTGATTCGTGAGGTGTCGGGAAACTTAGAGGAGGCCCAGTGGGGGAACGGCTTGGGGTCTCTGGGGGAGCACGTTCCCAGCAATGTACCAAGGAACTCCCGAAAGGAACAGACTCTATTCCTGAAGGCTTAGAGGGGCCACGCGCACAGGTGTTGTTACGGATGGATGGAAGTCAAGTTAAAGCCATCCTCGGCACTGGGGCACCGGTGAAGTTGCTGTACAGTTTGTTTCATAACCGTTATTGGAAGCATTTACCCTTGACGACATTGAGGACACTGGAGATTCGGGGTACCAGTGCCGGTGATTATCCAGACGACGGTTGTTGGTCAGTGAAAATGGAGTTCTTGGAGGCAAATGTGGAGGAGACTGAGGTTCAGGAATAGTTAATGCTGATGTGTCCAGACCCTGTTGAGACGGGCAGCGTTTCTGTTCTAGAGAGAACCAATACCCTGCTGGTGTGCTTGGGGGCCTACCCGGAGGAGGCGGGTGAGCGTTGTTTGGAGGCATTGTCGATGCACCCAGAGTTTCGAGCTGCTTGTGTGGACGTGTGTAGCAGCATTGGGCTGATACCGAATTCAAACAAGAGACAGTGGCGGTACGGCCTGGGGGAAGTTTCTGAGGGTGAGACCCTCTTAGTGGATGCTGCGAAATACCACGAGGGAGCGGAGTTGACTGCTGGAGACACCTCGGAGAGAGAGAGGTTGCGGCGACTGGCCCCTGAAGCCGTGGAAGACGTAGGCAGCGTGTGTGTGGATTATATTGCGTTGAAGAGGCGCACTGTCAGTGACCAGAATATGGCCCTGAGGGCCGGAGAGGCGATGGCCTGTCTGAGTGGTGCGAAATGGTTTAAGGTGCTGGATCTGAGGAGTGGATGTTGCCAGATCCCGATGAGTGGGGCCGACAAGGAGAAGACGGCCGTTATAAATTCCCTAGGAGTCTTCGGGTCCGAAAAGATGCCACAGGGCAAATCTGGAGCCCTTGCAACCTTCCTGCTGGGCAGGTGGAAGACCGTAGGGGATGTGGAGGCGTTTGGAGTTTTGGTGTATGTGGATGATCTCTTGGTGTTTGGATTTGCCTCAGGAGAATATGAAGTGAGGTCGTTGCAGGAGCAGCTGAGAACTACCGAGTTAAAGTGTTTTCGGGACACGTGCCAGGGCTGGCGAAGGTCGCAGCTCGTGAGTGACTGTCTCTACGGAATCAAGTTTGAAATGAAGACGGAGAGACTGGAGAAAGTGATCTGGAACCATTCGGAAGACTTACAAGTTGGAGAGAATGAAGAAAGTTGTCTGACTGAGGGTAATAGCAAACTGAGAACCCGGAGAGGGAAGTTTGCAGAGGTGAAGAAATTACAGACGAATCTCAGAAGAGAGAAGCGGAAGCTTGAAGGGAACCTGAAGATGACCATCGACAGTTCAAATGAAGTGCAAAACCTGAAAGTTGATCTAGAAGAAGTCATGAGGAAGAAAAAGCTGGAGAGAAGTGCAGTGAATACTGAACAGGAGGCTGAAGAGACTGCGGGAGCAGTGCAGGCCACGTGTTTCCGTTTGGAGAAGATCAAACAGCAGCTACCGATCACAGGAATGAGGAAGAATACAGATTCGATGGATGTGTGGTACATGCTGCCTTTTGCTGACTTTCCCTTGATTGAGGAAGAGACCTTTGGCCCTTCTCCCATTGAGTCAGGTGTAGCTGGGAGGGTTAGCTGTGTGCAGTGTGGGGCATGAGTGAGAGGTTGAGAGAGGAGTTGGTAGTGGGCCCAAGGTATCCCCAGTTGTGTCCGAGCCTGAAGGGTTTAAGTGAGGGGGTACGGAGGTCTCAGAAGGGTTAGGGAACTCCCAGATAGTTGGCCTAAGTAGCGCCTGAGGAACAGGGCGTGAGGGTTACTGTGTGGGGAGGAGATGTCACTGTTTGTGCTTGGGTTACGGTGTGTTGGCAGGAAAGGTGGCGAGTTATTTAGTAGTCATGAGGACATGACTTTTATTTGGTGGAGGAAGTGTGTAAAGGGGGTTTCTTTTTTTTCTTTGTTACTGTTGGGAAAGGGTTTCCTTTTGTTAACTAGCAGGAATGCTAATTTACTGATACCGAGAATGGTATTCCTTAATTACATTAATGGGGATTAATGTTCTTTCTTCTGAGTCTGTAAGCTTTTGTTGACGGGCTTTTGGGCAGATCAGCGCGAGGGGGTCGAGAGAGAGGACGCAGTGCTCTAAGCTGGGCGAGGATCGGACCCCAAAGGGGGGTCCGAGGCCGGGAGATTCTCCGAGGAGGGGGGGGGATGAAGCTAGATGTGCTTGGTTGACCACTCGGAGAGTCCTGAGCTGTTTGGAGAGTTGAGGAGTTCGGAGGGTCCTGAGCTGCGAGTCGAGGAGTTCGGAGGGGATCGAATGGTGGCCAGAAGACTTCAGTAATTGAGCTCCAACGGCTGTGCACGAAGTGGTTTGGACTTTGATAAGTTTGGCGCCTTTTCTTTAATTTTCTCTTCATATATACTGTATCGTTATTAATCACTTAGTTATAGTAACCTTTATAAATTGTACTCATTTAATCGCATAAAAACTGTCTGTTTTTGGGCGAGGCGGGAACATCACACAGCATCCACACCAGCTGATTACCCAGTTTGGCGGGGCCGAAGGCTGCTCCCCCTAGACGAGAACGAGCTGAGCGAGCCTGAGGCGACCCAGGGGGTTACAATTGTATGTAGGGGGTCTGAAGCATTGTTGAGGAAACCTTCCCACTCATCGCACAGCTCTTTGACCCACTACCATCAGGAAGGAGGTGCAAAAGCATCAGGAACAGGACCACTAGACTGGCTAACAACTTCTTCCCTCAAGCTGTGAAATTAATGAATACCCTGGCACCACTGAGGTCTTATCACTAGGGCATTGAGCTGCTTTTTATTGTACTGTTTTTTGTTTACCTGTACTGTGCTCTTCACATGTATTTTGAATTATACTTTATATAATGTATTTGTGGTAATATTTTGTTTTATGTCTGTGTGGTATGTTTTGTGGGTGCACCATTGTCTAGAATATCAGAACTGTATAGATTAACAATTCTCACTATTCTATAGCTGCAAAATAAAACCAATATAATTAGTGTTCACTTTATTTATAGTTTATGTAAATTGTTAGGCAACTCTCTAGTCAGGGCAACCTATGAATCGGTGCAATATGACAACACAGTGTCACAACAAAATTGTGGGTTATTTTGTTTCTCCTTTCTTACAGTACTTGAGTTAGAAGAGAACAATTTGCAGATGGTATACTAAACAATGATATTTTTTTGTCAGAGAAAGGTTTCTGCATGCGTGGTGACCTATGCCTCTTTGATCATGGTAATGACCCATTAATAGTGGAAGATGTCACTCTTCCCGGGATGATTCCATTTCCACCACCACCTCCAGGCTTGCCTCCACCAGGCCATCAGTTGCCTCCACCAGGCCATCACTTGCCTCCACCTCTACCAGGTTTGCCTCCAAGCTTGAGGTTACCTCTTATACCACCACCTGGACAGCCACCTCCTCCTGGTATCCATTCTGTATCTGGTAAGCTCAATATTGATTTCTTACTTAGAAACAAAATTTGGCAAATCATTTGAACTGATGTATATTGTGAACTTTGATTAGTTCTGTATTTTGGATGCTCATGATTAAAACAAAGTTTATGTTCATTAATGCAGCACACACAAAGTTCTTAAGGAACTCAACAGGTCAGGCAGCATCTATGTATTAAAAATGAACAGCTGATGTTTCAGGCTGAGACCCTTCTTCAGCACTGGAAAGGAGGGGTAAGAAGCTAGAAGGTGGGGAGGAAGGGAATGGCAACAAGCTGGCAGGTGATTCATGAGACCAGGTGAGGAGGTAGGTGGGTGAGCGGGGTAGAGGATGAAGTATGAATTTGGAGGTGATAGGTGGAACAGCTGAAAAAAGCATATAAAAGAGGATAGTGGACAATGAAAGATGGGGTCATCAGAGGGAGGTGATAAGTAAGTGAGAAGGGGTGAGCAGGGAACCAAAATGGGGAGTGGGGACAATAGAGAGAAGGGGAGGAGGGACACATTACTGGAAATCAGAGTAATCAATAGAAGAGAAGTGGGATCTGGATCTGTGTTGGTCCTCTTGAAAATTTCTGAAGAACCATGCTGTAGAAGAGAACTTTCCAGTGCTTTTTTTATGTTCTCATTTATCTTAAGTCCCCTGTGTAATACAATCCTGTCATTATTGCTAGAGCACTAACATAGATTTAATCATGTGTGAACTGGGATAATTATTTTGAAAAATTCATGATGTTGCAAGCATTAAGAATTTATTCTGTCAAATGGAGAGTTGATGGTTTACTTAACATTGCACAATAACTAAAAATATTGTTGCATAGAAAATTGAAGAAACAAAGAAAAAAGTGATACAGCTGATTGCTTGAGAGCTGTTTCAGGCAGGGGTAGCATCTCAGAAGTGTTTTATTGGATTCCTGTGATTTATTTTGTCAAACTGAACTGAAAAGGTAATCTGGAACATCCATCTGTTCCAAGGTTTTGCCGCAACTGAGAAATGTAATTGTTTATTTATACACTGGAGCAATTCATTACATTTTATATTTGGAAAACTTTCTTATGTTAAGGCTATTCCAATGCATTTTGAAGCTTTTCTAGCAGCATTTTGATTATGATTGAATTTGTATATAGCATTACATATTGTAGTTTGTATTTGTGTTCATAAATACCAATCAAGCAAAAAGTAAAAGTGATGGAAAAAGATGTTTGAAAATGGAATGGTTTTATTTTAGGATCCTTGAATGACTGTAGTACAAAAGAATCTATTTGGCCAAAAATAAAATATAATTCTTCCTGCTTAAAGCCATCCATTCAAATTCCATTTTTGTTCTTGCTGTATTTATATTTGTTTGGGTTCTAATAGCAAGGTCATGTATATTTAATTCTACCTTTAGACAGCGTAGATAGTGTTGTTTTAAATGCCACCAGTGGCTCTATGATAACACCCCATCTCTGATTTGGAAGATTGTTGGTCTAGAAATAAAACCTACTGGAATTTCTCTGTAGGTTAAGTGGCATCTGTGGTTAGCATTTTGTTTATGAACCTTTCACTGAAACTATAAGAAATTTGAATCAAACGATGTTCAAGATTACATTAAGTAAAATTAGGAAGAGATTAAATGACAACATTTAATTCCTTACCAAGAGAGTAAATTAGGAATTTAAAGATAATTGCAGCATCAAGTCTAGGTCATTAATGTGTATTGAGAAAGCAGGGGAATGCCACTGATCACTCCCCTCCTGTCCAGAAGGTAAGTTCACCATGGCCATTTTATTTGTCACTCAAATAATTTCTTATCCATGTTTCTTTGCTTCACATTTGCTGATCATATTATACAGCAATGTTGATTACAGTGAAGTGGAAGTGGTTTTCATCAATGATGCTAAGGTCAAGAGGGATGAATGCTTCATTTTCCTCCAAGTGAACATCACCAATAACTTGTCCTTGTCCACAACCTCTGTTTCTTCTGAAGATTAAGTAAATATGGCATCTTCCTTTTGACTCTCAGTAGCTTGTATTGATGCACCATAGAAAGCATCCTGTCCGGATGCATCACGGCCTGGTATGGTAGCAGCTCTGTCCAAAACTGTAAGAAACTGCAGTTGTGGATGCTGCTCAGCACATCATGGAAACTAGCCTCCCCTCCATGGATTTTGTCTGCACTTCTCACTGCCTCTGTAAAACAGTCAATGTTAATCCCTCCTGGATTTAACCCTTTACCCTCCACTCCCCCTCTCACCACCCCCATCAAACCAAATTTAAAAGCCTATTTGCATTACATGCAACAAAACGTAATTTTTTATATCATTAATTTATTAATTTTCCTCAATCTTTCAGTTACAGTCTTTGCAGAATTGATTTTGGATTTTTGTGTTAGGTGTTAATATTGGGACATCCTGATGTTTATTTTTCCATCATGACAACCACAGAATCTAAGGCCAAGTCCATGCTATGAAATGTTAAAGAAAACTTTAAAGCATTAGGTTTATTTGAAAGTAAGGTTGATAGTAATCTCGATATGTGGAAAATTGGAGAATGGGGAATTGTGAATAGTTAAGAGGGAACATCAGGGATCATATTACAAACCCCATTTCCAGAAAAGTTGGGATATTTTCCAAAATGCAATAAAAACAAAAATCTGTGATATGTTAATTCATATGAACCTTTATTTAACTGACAAAAGTACAAAGAAAAGATTTTCAATAGTTTTACTGGCCAACTTCATTGTATTTTGTAAATAGACACAAATTTAGAATTTGATGGCTGCAACACGCTCAACAAAAGTTGGGACAGAGGCGTGTTTACCATTGTGTTACATCACCTTTCCTTTTAATAAACACTTTTTAATTGTTTAGGAAATGAGAATACTAATTGTAGTAGATTTGCAATTGGAAATTTTATCTATTCTTGCTTTATAAAAGCCTTCAGCTGCTCAACAGTCCATGGTCTCCGTTGTCTGATTCTCCTCTTCATGATGCGTCATACATTTTCAATAGGAGTTAGATCTGGACTGGCAGCAGGCCAGTTAAGCACACGCACTTTGTGTCTAAAAAGCCACGCTGTTGTAGCCCGTGCAGAATGTGGTCTGGCATTGTCCTGCTGAAATAAGCATGGACGTCCCAAGAAGAGACGTTGCCTTGATGGCAACATATGTCTCTCTAAAATCCTGATATACGCCCCAGAGTCAATGGTACCTTCACATACATGCAACTCACCCATGCTGTGGGCACTGATGCACCCCCATACCATCACAGATGCTGGCTTTTGCACCTTTCGCTGATAACAATCAGGATGGTCGTTTTCATCTTTGGCACGGAGAACTCGACGCCTGTTTTTTCCGAAAACTAGCTGAAATGTGGACTCATCTGACCACAGCACACAGTTCCACAGTCTTTCAGTCCATCTGGGATGAGCTCGGGCCCAGGGAACTCACCGGCATTTCTGCATAGAGTTGATGTATGGCTTCCTCCTTGCGTAATACAGTTTCAAGTTGCATTTCTGGATGCAGCGACGGACTGTGTTAAGTGACAATGGTTTTCCGAAGTACTCCCAAGCCCAGGTGGCTATAATTGTCACAGTAGCATGGCGGTTTCTTAGGCAGTGCTGCCTAAGGGCTCGAAGATCACATTCAACAGTGGTTTCCGACCTTGCCCTTTATGCACTGAGATGTCTCTGAATTCTCTGAATCTTTTTCAATCTTTTTATTATTGTTATTAATATCAACAAAATACAATTGATACATAGATAATGGGATTACAAACATACACATTTCGACTGCACATGAAAGAATACATAAGCAATGATTACAGTATAAATGAGTATTCCCAAATCATGGACGATACAATATATAAATAAACAAGGCAAATCTAGGTATATCATAATATATAATAAAAAAAACAGAAAAAAGAAGAAAAAATTATGCGAAAAATCTAATCTAATAATCTAATAACTAATAAAGAAAAAAACAAAAGGAAAAAGAGAAAAAGAAAAACTGGAAAAAGAAAAAAAAGGCTGTTTATAATATCTCATAAGAATACAAAATCATCAGTGTCGTCAATTCCGATCCTCTCAACATATATAAAATCAAATAGGCTTGAAACAGGGTCACATTACATCATATGAAAATATTGAATAAATGGTCTCCATATCTTTTCAAATTTAATAGAAGTATCAAATACACCACTTCTAATTTTTTCCAAATTTAAACATAACATAGTTTGAGAAAACCAATGAAATACAGTAGGAGGATTAATTTCCTTCCAATTCAACAAAATAGATCTTCTAGCCATTAGTGTAAGAAACGCAATCATTCGACAGGCGGAAGAAGATAAATGACGTGAGTCCATCATTGGTAAACCAAAAATTGCAGTAATAGGATGGGATTGTAAATCAATGTTCAATACCGCAGAGATAATAACAAAAATATCTTTCCAATATTTTTTTCAAAAGCGGACATGACCAGAACATATGAGTTAAAGACGCTATTTCAGATTGACATCTATCACAAATAGGATTTATATAGGAATAAAAATGAGCCAATTTATCCTTGGACATATGGGCCCTATGTACGACCTTAAACTGTATTAATGAATGTTTGGCACATATAGATGATGTATTAACTAATTGAAGAATTCTATCCCAATTCTCAATAGGAATAATAAGATTAAATTCTCTGAATCTTTTCACAATATTATGTACTGTAGATGTTGAAAGATCTAAATTCTCTGCAATCTTGCTTTGGGAAATGTTCCTTTTGAACAGACTAACAACTCTCTCATGAATTTTGGCACAAAGGGGTGAGCCACGACCCATCCTTGCTTGCAAAGACTGAGCCTTTGATGGACGGTACTTATATACCCAGTCATGATACCTCACCTGCTACCAGTTAGCCTGCTTAATGTGTAGTCTTCCAAACCAGTGTTACTTGAATATTCTGTGCACTTTTCAATCTTATTTTAACTCTGTCCCAACTTTTGTTGAATGTGTTACAGCCATCAAATTCTAAATTTGTGTATATTTGCAAAATATAATTAAGTTGGTCAGTAAAACTATTGAAAATCTTTTCTTTGTACTTTTGTCAGTTAAATAAAGGTTCACGTGAATTAACATTTCACAGATTTTTGTTTTTATTGCATTTTGGAAAATATCCCAACTTTTCTGGAAATGGGGTTTGTATTTATGGAGTTGGTTTTGAAAGGCCAGTAGGCTTTAAACTGCTGTTTTTTTTTAAAAAAATGTTCCTGCATTGCATTGATGGATGGAAAAGAAATGTACTCCATAATTTTGCACGGTAGCAAACCTAACAACAGATGTTTCCTTTTGAATAATAAGAAAAAAATAAACCATTCTCCCCCCACCCCCCCAATTTTTCCTAAGCATTTCCAATGGTCTGTCTCTACCCAAATTTGCTTGTTCCAATGTTGTGTGGAGTGAAGAGTTCGCATGCTGATTAAGTGACTGCACTGGGGAAAAACGTAGCTAAATGGACTAAGCTGCATAATATTCCCTCTGTTGCTCTTTAATTTTACCTAATGTATTTTGGGAATGAGACAAGCAACATATGATAGATAAAATGTGTCTGGTTATTTTGATTACATTTAATGTTTAGCCTCCCACCCAAGCCCTATGGCTAATGGAGAATGAACAGCGTGCCACTGTGAGGCTAGGTTGAGAGTATGTGGGCAGTGGGCTAATCATCCCTCTTGCAGCTGTGTGATGCCCAACAATCTTTGATTCTTAAATTCTGTAGCCTCTAAGCAGAGCAGAATGCATGGCATAACCAGACCTATGGGCAATGATGTGCCCTTCGCATTGACACATGGCACCTTATAAAGGACTTTTTACCACTTGTGCTAGCGTAAGCCTATATCTTTTGTTTTTAAAAATATGTTTGATTATTATACAAACATTACTTACCAAATTAATTGATTTGGATATCTATTCGTTAAGATTGCTTAAAACGTATACAATGAAATATTAAAAGAAAAACTAGTCTTATCTTCAGAGTGGTTGGCAGCTGAGTGCGGCTGTAGAGAGTATGCCAGCTGTGGTTAGCATACTGCTGAGCAGCTAGATGGAAAAATGTATTGTAACTCTTGGTGTGTAAGTTCTGGAATGTGCTAGAATTGAGGGTGGAGTAAGAGGTTGAGTGTCCCTGTACCTTCCTGTCAGAGACAGATCTGTCTCAATCAAAGCTTGACTATCGGATCAATGACCATTGAACAACACTTGAATTACTTCAAATGAGTTCCTTTGAAGAGTCTGGAGCTAAAGGTCAGAGTTTCAGAAACCACATAGATCATTTACGACAGAGGTGAGGATAACAGTGGGGTAATAAATCTTTTGGAAATCTCTACTGGAATGTGCTATGGAAATTGAATTGATCTAAATTAATGAGCGATAAATTTCTGGATATTAAGAGAATCAAGGAAAAGGGATTTGATGCTGACAATCAACATGATTTTGGTGAAGGACAGAGCCGGCTCAAATGGCTAAATGACCTGGGTTTTTTTTCCCCTCTCATTTTTTACTATTTTACAAAAAATGTCTGATGCTATTTGAGAGATAAATAATTTTTCTGTTGAGATAAATTGATTGTGTCAGTAGTTAATAAACAATTTAGTTGAGTTGATGCTTTTACTTAGTTTGTGAAACCTCTCTACTCTAGCAACTGCCATCAACTTCTATCCCAACTATAATCTGGACCAGAGTTAATGTGATGAAACTGAAAGGAATTTAAAGTAGTGCGTGATGGACATGAGCTCAATAAGTGGCTGAAGGTTTTTGCACTGTGGTATTTATTTCCATGTTCATGATTTGAGAGCCATGAAAATATGCTATGTGTGTCTCCTTTATAGGACCACATCCAATCTCAAAAAGCAGCATAGATGGTATTGAAGTCTCTGGGACTGGTGCAGTACCCTCTTTGCCACCACCCGGTTTACGGCCGCCACCCTTACCACAGTATCCACCATACGCATCTTCAGAATGTAAGTTGCCCTACACTTCTCAAACTCAGGATGATAGTAATTCTTATTTCAAGTGCTTTGATGTGTATAACCAGTGATGTTGGTGTTTTGGTTTATGTAACTATCTGGCTGGATATAAGCCCTCCACCTTTATAGTAATGTATGCTTCCATGAAAACCAAAAATGCTAGAGCCAGTTAAGGCCAGCAAGCACCCATAGGCAATGTTAGTGTTTCAAGTTAATAGATTGTAAAATTGAATTAAGGGTAACTTATGCTGCTGTTTCCACTGATGCTGCAAGATCTTCTGAGTATCTTCTATAATTTTGTTTCTTATTTTCAAATTTTCAGCAGTGTTTAATTTTACATACTTATATTCTTTGAAATTTCAGTGATTTGTTTGCTTTGGTCATGAGCTATTGACGCTTTTGTTTCGTGCATGCAAATTATATGTATTTTATGTTGAATTTCCATCATGACAATGCCAAAAAGATAATCAGATTTCAATGAAGCTGTATTATACAGAATACTATTCAAATCATAAAAACTACTGGAGTTCACATTTTAAAAAAAAGCATCTTATTCTAACATTCCCTTGGAATTAGGGTAGAATACATCCAGTCCAATTTTTTTGTGTTCTGAACTGGCTGATGAGATAAATGTAAAATTGGAGACTATTCCACAAATTGAGCAGGTGGGTAGTTTATGATGATGCAGTCTTTCCGCTGTTCAACCAGGACAATTTTGTGCTCCCTCTGCATGGACTTGGAAGTTCTTTATACAGAAGATCCACCACCTGCCTTCCAATTACCCTTTTGCATCTGACTAGCTTAGGGCCCAGTTTCCAGCAGTCTCTTGGAACTTTCACAGGTTCCTTGAAAAATCTATTAGACTACAATGTTAGGTCTTAAGGGGAATTTAACGTTTTAGAGTATTAATAGGAAAGACACACAATAGTCTGGAAGAATCCTGAGGTTGCTGAATTAAGGGAGTTTTATTGTACCACGTGAAATGTTTTACTTGCACATTGAGCAATCATGAGCTAAGAGTCAGTGGGGATATTGCATTTGTTTCAGGAAGCCTTTAATCATATACGTGAATCATTTTCTCTGCCCACTTGGCAGTCTTTGTGTGACTGAACTGTATAGAGTATCTGCTTTGGAAATCTGGTATCAGGCAGGTGAATAACTCAGTTACAGAGCCAACTGCGTGCACTCAGGCCTTGGCACTGGCAATGTTTGCCTGAGACCATAATACTTTGGTTTGCTTTTCCTTCAAGTGAATTTATCTTGTCTTTGTACCTGATGTTGGTAGTCCACATTATAAAACAAGTAGGAGGGCAGGGATCACTGTTGTATGGTAGGTGTGACATCGTGTGCTTCGAGCACCCCTTTCATTATTCAACCGAAGCATGTGCTAGCATGTTAAACATGATGATTTTCATCATTTTTTAGCTTAGCTGATAAATGATTCCCAAGATGTGGGAAGTGGTCTAGGCTTTCCAGTGTCTCCATGAACTTTTTTTTATCGTTGAAGGATAGTGTTGAAAGGGTTGGACAGAGTAGATGTGGAAAGGCTGTTTCCCTTGGTGGGTGAGTCCAGGACAAGAGGTCACAGTCTTAGAGTTAGAGGGTACCCATTTAAAACAGAGATGAGGAGAAATTTTTTTAGCCAGAGGGTTGTAGATTTATGGAATTCGTTGCCACGTACAGCTGTGGAGGCCCAGTCATTGAGGGTGTTTAAGCAGGAGATTGATAGATATCTAATTAGTCAGGGTATCAAGGGATATGGGAAAAAAGCCAGAAATTGGAACTAGATGGGAGAATAGTTTAGCTCATGGTGGAGTGGCAGAGCAGACTCGATGGGCTGAATGGCCTACTTCTGCTCCTTTGTCTTGTGATCTTGTTGTGCAGTAAGATGACAAGCTTTGGGCTTTGGTTATGAGGTCATTGAGAAAATAGCCCATGTGCTTCAGTGAAAGAGTCAGAGATTGCTTGGAGACTGGCTTCTGAACATGTATTGATGTATGCAATGTCTACATCGTCATTACATAACAAACTTTACCCAATTTAATTACTCCAGAATTTATTCTGATTTAGTTGTACCTGCTATCAAAACTAGCATATTGGTATTGGAAAGGTAGGAATACGCTCTGCAGCCTATTATTTTCCAATTTCAACGACTACAAACAAAAATCTGTCCTCTGGTTTTGGGAAATGTGCAGTTTATAGATAGAATACTTGATGCCACACTTTGGTCTCATTCTCCCTTGATACCAGGAGGTGCCCACCTTGCCATTAGATGTAGTTCATGTTTGGTTTGGATCTAAGTCATCCTGGTAAATGTAATGGAGCAATGTGTATAATAGGGGAGAAATGGAAAGCAAAACACAAAGGGAACTTGTGATTTATATACTTTAACATAATTATAGTGGTTGAGCTGAATTTTATCCCTCCTGAGGCCTGTACTTCACTTCATTTATGCTGAACTTTTGCAGTAAGATACAGTGAATTTGATCAGATTTATTTTGGACTTGGTTATTGACCTGTATTTTAAGAACATTCGACTTGGTGGCAGAATTAAGTTATTTGGCCCATCAAGTCTGCTTCACCATTCCATCATCGCTGATTTATTATCACTATCAAACTCATTCTCTTGGCCTTCTCCCCATAACCTTTGACCATCACAAACCTATTAATCACCTCTTTAAAGATACTCAATAACTTGACTTCCAATGCCATCTGCTGCAATGAATTCCACAGATTCACAATGGCTGGTTATTTCCATTTGAAAGGGACTTCTTTCTATGCTGAGGCTGTGCCCTCTGGTCCTAGACTGTCACACAATTGGAAACACCTCTCCATACCCAGAGTTTTCAATGTCAAGTAGGTTTCACTGAGATTCCCCCTCATTCTTTTAAACTCCAGGGAGAAAGTGGCAGTCATAGAAGTCAAGGCAAAATGAGTGTATGTAACATCAACGGCTCATCGTAAATTTAGAATTGGTTCCATTGGCTGGAATTGCTCCTGACATAACAAAGACGTTATAAGTATTGGCAATCTCAGCCATAATGTATTGCTACAGGAGTTCCACAGAGCAGTGTGCTAAATCCAATTAGAATGTGGTTATCAATAGAGTGTTTACTGATGATTGTTCAGTGCTTAGTTCTGTGTACAACTCCTTGGTAAATAGCCCCTCCCTCCATGTAGCGTGGTGTGGATAACACTCGGGCATAGGTTGAAGGGAAGTATGTAACATTGTCACTATACAACTCAAACATGAGGAGATCTGCAGATGCCAGAAATTCAAACAATGCACACAAAATGCTGGTGGAACGCAGCAGGTCAGGCACCATCGAAAGGAAGAAGAACAGTCGACATTTCGGGCCGAGACCCTTCATCAGGACTAACTGAAGAGATAGTAAGAGATTTGAAAGGGGGAGGGGGAGATCCGAAATAATGATAGGAGAAGACAGGAGGGGGAGGAATGAAGCTAAGAGCTGGAAAGTTGATTGGCAAAAGGGATACAGAGCTGGAAAAGGAGAGGATCATGGGATGGGAGGCCTGGGGAGAAAGAAAGGGGCAGGGGAGCACCAGAGGAAGATGGAGAGCAGGCAAGGAATTATTCTGAGAAAGACAGAGAGAGAAAGGGGGTGGGGAGAGAGAGAGAGAGAGTGTGTGTGTGTGTGTGTGTGTGTGTGAGAGAGAGAGAGAGAGAATAATCAATAAATAAATGATGGAGTAAGAAGGGGAAGAGGGGCATTAACGGAAGTTAGAGAAATCAATGTTCATGCCATCAGGTTGTAGGCTACCCAGTCGGAATATAAGGTGTTGTTCCTTCAACTTGAGTGTGGCCTCATCTTGACAGTAGAGGAGGCCATGGATTGACATATCAGAATGGGAATGGGATGTGGAATTAAAATGTGTGGCTACTGGGAGATCCTGCTTTCTTTGGCGGACAGAGCTTGGGTGTTTAGTATAATGGTCTCCCAGTCTGTGTCGGGTCTTGCCAATGCATAGAAGGCCGCACCGGGAACACGGGACGCAATATATCACACCAGCCGACTCAGAGGTGAAGTTCGCCTCACCTGGAAGGACTATCCGGGGCCCTGAATGGTGGTGAGGGAGGAAGTGTAAGGGCAGGTGTAGCACTTGTTCTGATTGCAAGGATAGGTACTGGGAGGGAGATCAGTGGGAATGGATGGAGGGGGGAGATGAATGGACAAGGGAGTGATCCCTGCGGAAAGCAGAAAGAGCGGGAGAGGGAAAGACGTGCTTGGTGGTGGGATCCTGTTGGAGGTGGTGCCCCTCCTGTCATCTATCATTTTGGATCTCCCCCTCCCCCTCCCACTTTCAAATCTCTTACTATCTCTTCTTTCAGTCCTGACGAAGGGTCTCGGCCTGAAACATCGACTGTAGTTCCTATAGATGCTGCCTGGCCTTGCTGTGTTCCACCAGCATTTTGTGTGTGTCGCTATACAACTACCTGGAAACAACTATTTTTGCCGAGCTCTCCAATATCAAAGTCCTTTAGGAGATGGGACTAACTATTTGATGACCAACGTAACTTAGTTTGCTCCATATATACCTTGAAAGTTGGTCACCTTACATTGAGTGGCTCACTTCTTGTTTTTCCCCAGGTCTTTTGGCTATTTGTAAGTTACGCCAGTAAAGTAATTTTATTCCTTTTAGTTATCTAGTTGGATGATGATGACATGAAGATTGGTGGAGGGGCAAGTAGTGTTGAGGAAATGAGTAGGCTGCAGAAAGATGTAGACAGATTAGGAGAATAAGCAAGGAAGTGGGAAATGAAATACAATGTTGGACAATGTATGGTCATGCACTTTGGTAGTAGAAATAACTGTGCAGACTTATTTTCTAAACTGGGAGAAAATCCAAAAATCTGAGATGTGAAAGGACTTGGAAGTCCTTGTGCAGAATGCCCTAAAGGTTAACTTGCAGGTTGATTCAGTGGTGAGGAAGGCAAATAAAATGTTAGCATTCATTTTAAGAGGCCTTGAATACAAGGACAGGGGTGTGATGCCAAGGCTTTATAAGGCACTGGTGAGGTCTCACCTTGAGTATTGTGAATAGTTTTGGGCTCTTCATCTAAGAAAAGATGTGCTGGCATTGGAGATGGTTCAGAGGAGGTTCATACGGATGATTCCGGGAATGAGAGGGTTATCATACGAGGTACATTTGATGTCTCTGGGTCTGTACTCGCTGGAATTTAGAAGAATGAGGGGATCTCATTGAAAACTTTCAAATGTTGAAAGGCTTAGACAGAGTAGCTGTGGAAAGGATGTTTCCCATGGTGGGGGAGTCTAGGACAAGGGCACAGCCTCAGGATAGAGGGGCGTCCATTCAAAACATAGATGTGGAGAAATATCTTAAGCCAGAGCCTGGTGAATTTGTGAAATTTGTTATCACAGGCAGCTGTGGACGCCAAGCCACAGGGTGTATTTAAGGCAGAGATTGATAGGTTCTTGATTGCAAATGGCATCAAAGGTTATGGGTGGGAAGGCCAGGGAATGGGATTGAAGGGGAAAAAGGATCAGCCATGATTGAATGGCAGAGCAGACTCGATGGGCCAAATGGCCTAGTTGTGCTCCAATATCTTATGGTCTTGTGTAAGTCCAACCATATTCCTGAAGATTTGGCACCATCTTGATCAAAATGAACATCACCTCCTCCATTCTAAATACCACTACCTCTGCCTCTAGCTCACTGTGGATCCTATGTACACCAGAACAGACAGCAGGATTTCTGCAAGATTTCTTCAATTGCAGCAGCTTGATTGACATTTTTTTAACCTTGAAGTTTAGGGCCACAGTTGTATGGGAAGAGAACCAACCGCCCTTCCCTCCTGATTTGGAACCATGTTGTTAGTGGGTTTAAACCCTGGTATGCTTTACCTAAGCCTGAGGGTGAGTCTTCTCCAGAAGTCTGCAGTTGTTCAGTAAACTGTCAAGAACCGGTCAAAACCAAGAATTACTGACAATATTCTGTAAATGAATAAAAGAGAAACATTGGCATATTCTGTCTGATTCTTAAAAAGAGAAATTCCTCTTTCTCTATAAAATCTATTGGATAACTTTCAAATTAATAGTTTTTGTGCTCACTGCAAACTCAAAGCTATATTCAAACTTTTAAATTCATAAGATTGAACAAAAACTATAATTAGAAGTTGCTAAGGCAATTGGGTCAATCATTCTAATTTTCAATCTCACCAGCAAGCGTGCTTAAGCAATTTAATTTGTATTTTAATTTCTCTAAAAGTAATAATTTTAAATTCCTAATAGGCTGACACAGTATTACTGAATTCCACACTTAATTGCAATCTGTACTTAACAAAATGAGTTGCTTCTGTTTCAGATAACTATGAGCCTGATGGATATAATCCAGAAGCTCCCAGTATTACTGCTGGTGCTAGGCCTCAATATCGACACTACATTCCACGAGTTCAAACAGAGCGTCCTAATCTGATTGGATTAACATCCAGTACTATGGATGGTCCTCAGCGCGGTAAGAGATTGCCTGCTATGAACTGCAATGATGTTAGCTGTTTATTATTTGCCAAGTTGTGATGGTTCAGAATTTATAGTGGAAGATTAAATTTTTCAACCAGTTAAGGTTTCTGTGAGCCTGTTCAAGCCTTTGGATTTGTTTTTTACAGTTGGCCTGTTTCTAACAAACAAACAAACAGTGAAGTTATTGGGGGGAAAAAATAGTTATTCTTAACAAGACAGTTTTTGAACATGTTTATTAAACAAATTAAGCATGTTAATTATATTCCCAATTAGTAAAATAAACCACATTTTCCTAAGTTTCATTAGAGAATATCACTTTAAATAATAAATTGAGTTGTGTTGTTACTGTCACTCGTCTGAAAGGACCAAAGTAAATTTGGACGTTTTCGTGCAAGCTTTTATTAAAGTGATTATGTAACTGAAGTTTCTGCAGTACATTGCAACTACTAAATCCAACTATATTAAACTTGAGCAGTCAGATTATTTAATTGATTTATTGTTGTTGAATTTTGGATTATTTAGTTTTTGAATTTTTATTATATACATTTATAAGATGGTGAGGACAACTATTATTTTCTTAAATTGAATAAAAGCTCAACAGTTTATTGAAACACTAAGTAATAGGTTTGAATGCTTCTTACTGTTTGAAACTCAGCTAGTTCAGCTAGCATTTGTTTGTGAGAGAAGGGGTAGTGAAAATCCAATTCAAAAGACCTGTTAAAAATGAAATCACTTTCAATTTATTTAGGGTAAATCTTTTCTCCATTCAGATTTCCATGTTAATTGGTGTGGTTAAATTACAGGGCCTTTTGCTTTTAAGGGTTGCCTTGCTTGAATTTTGCCTAGAATTAACTGCAGCTGTCTGCAACCATGAACTTCATAGGATGAGCCTGGATCATTGCCATTCAGTGGGACTGTGTCACACCACAAATTTTTCATAGAAATATTTCAGTGGAAAATACCTTTGACCACAGAGCAATCAGGTAGTGGCCTGTGTAATAAATCCTGAAGTCCCCGAAGGAGGAGACTGTGGGTTGAGTCCAGAAGCAGTTTGTCAAAAGATACTTGGCAGAGTGCCTCATCACCAAAACTTGCTGTAACCTCGACTGAGCCTTCCCTTTTGGACATTTTGTGTATAGCCAAAATCTCAGCTCCACCATGTGCTACCCTTGAGACCACTTGCAGTGTGAATGAGACAGTTATCCACTTCCTTGTGGGGTGTGTGCTTGTATAGAAGGTCTGGATAGAGCTGCAGTGGTTTTTGTTGAGGTTCATCCGAATTGCTAATTCTGGGCCAAATGTGTAGCACATCTATTACTCTACCCAAAACTTGCTGGTCTTTCAGTCTGGAGAACTGACAAAAATAAAATGCTGTCAAGCAGTGTGCAGATGAACCTACTGAAGCTTGGATCTGTGGTGAAAGTCTCAAGTCTGGCCTTGCCAGCTTTGAACGCTGAGTAACTGGGCTGTCAGAGATTTCTCTGCAATATTTGAGGGTAAAATATTCATGATTTTCTGTTACTTAAAATGACCAAATCCATGTGATTTGCATACTTTTTTCTTAACATTTTTAGTACCTACAAAAGTGAATCAAGTAGACGCCTGTCTAGCTGCAACTGCCAGCAACAATGCATCACGTGTAGTCATTGAACCAGAGTCCAGGAAGAGAACTGTTGTAGCTATGGATGGGCCACCAATGAAAAAGTTCTGGATGGAAAAGTAAGGTTGCTTTGTTACTCATGGTTTTGTTTTTTGTTCATGTTTTGCAAAGAGGGCTAAAGTGTAATCTTTTTATTTAGCTTTTATGGAGTAGAAATGCTGTCAAGTTACTTAAATGGGCAAATAGATATTAAGAGCCAGATTATAATTTTCATGGGTTCCTGCAGTCAGTGGAGAGTATTGCAACATGCTGTATTAGTTTTGCCTAGATTTGCGTACTCATATGCTTTCAATTAAAATCATTGGTGATGAGCGCAAGTATTTTTATACTTTTTATACTAATTTATAAATTGTTTCATGGTGAGGCTAGTTGATTATGGAAAGCACAAGTAGAAATGGGAATGACCCCTGCTTGCCACCCACACACCACTGTCTTCCACACCTGAGCCTGCTTCACCATTTGATGAGATACTATATCTGAAGTCCATTTTCCAACTCCTATCCACATCTCCTTTGATTCTTTTATGCTCAAATCCATCAAATTCATTTCTTAAAGGAATTTCTTCTTGTCTCAGTCCAAAATAAGCAATCGTTTATCTGAGTTCTCCAAGCAATACATATATCCTATCAATCCCTTTTGGATATTTTTTCACTAATATCGCTTTTTCTTTTAGTTTTCTAAGCTCAAGTGAGTATTGGTTATTTTAAGTCAATCATACCTTATAGAAAACACATTCAATGTATGCACTTCAACAGGAGAGAAGTCTACAGCTTACTGAATCAGAAAGGCTTGCAGAAATCAAGCTTTCTCAACAGAGTTCTGTACAAGTATTGGTTTGTGTAGATGTGGTCGGCCAAATGACCAATTTCTGTACTGTTTAACTAATATATGGCCAGGTTTTCTTACTCTTTTACAATGTATCATTCATCTTCTGAGTTGCTCAATGAGCCTGCAAATTACCTTGCTGCATTTCATGAACCAGGAGGCCAAGATCCTGCTGCATGTCAACATTTATTGACTTTTATTTTTTTTGGAGGGGAGGGGGAATTTGTTTTTCTGTTTCTCTTGCTGAAGTGCACTAATCATTATTTTACTGCCCACTCCCTCCTCCACCACCACATTCACTTTATCACTCTACATCCCTTTGAAGATTCCTTGGTTCCTCTCTAGCTTGTGTTCCACTCAATTTTATATCATAAGCAAATTTAACATTTCATGTAGCTATGATCTATGTGGCATCTCTTGATTCTCAACTAACCTGAAAAATGTTCTCGTGCTCCTGTTTTGATTTATCCTTTAGCACAACCAACTTGTGGACGTATTATCCAAACTCCATTACTCAATTTATGACATACCTTCTACAATAAGTGCAGAATATTTAGAATCAAAAAATTTCATGACACGTCAGTGGTATTAAACCTGATAATGATTTCTTGCTGGTTTACTCTCATTTTAATTTTATTCCTCTTGATACTTTAATTATTTCAATCCAACAACATTGTCATCCTCCCATTTGGTCTAATGCTCACCATATTCTCCTTGTAATCTTTTGTTGGATCATATTTTCTGTGAGATTTTTAATTTTAGCTCTTGGAAAATCTGATTCTAAATATTCAGCACCATTTAAGTTCAGAACTTTTTCTCAAGCCATATTTAAAAAATTCTCTCATTGTGATAATATTTCTCTGGGGAATCCATTACAGTGTAATTACTAATTAACCCCAGCTCATTACGCAAGAGAATTTCTTCAAACAACCTGTTCCTGAGTTGATTTCATGACATATCTCTTTAAGGAAATTGTCCCAGGTGCATTCTCTGACCTTGTCCTCCAGATTACATTTGGCAACTTGATTTGCTAAGTCACAATTTTAAAGTAACCCTAGTACAAATCTCATGTCTTGTTTAATGTTCTTTCTAACACTCTTGTTATGTTTATTAGGTGTGTGATGGCAGATGTTCCAATATACACCTGGTCCTTCCTTCCCTCCATGTGCATTGATTCTGCTTAATGTTATTCTCAGCCAGGATTGTTCTCTACTACTCTGCTTAATTCTTTTATTTTTCAGACCTTTCTCATAAAATTATTTTTCATTTGTCTGCCCTTTCTTGAGTGTCATGAAAATTGGAATATTTAATTTTCAGCCTCCGACTAAACTGTGGCTACTTAATTTGTTATGGGCTTTGTGCATTGATTATTTAATTTTGCCATATTTCTTTGATTTAACTTATACCACCATTCCTTCTTTGCTTCTTTTCACAGTTTTCATCATATTGTCCTGATCTGCTTATCTATACCTTTCTTTTGAACACTCCTTTCTCTCACCCCTGTAGTTTGTAGTCTGAGTTGCGTGATTCCCTAGAAAAAAAACACTCTGCTGGCTTAAATGAAACTTTTCCTAGCAAATTAATATGTTTCTAGTACTATAGTCAGTATCCTATAAATTGTAGCTTCTGTTTCTTCCTTCACTCTTTTTTGAGTTACTCTTTCAACTCTGCCAATTTGTTTATGATTCTGGTAGCAATGCAGAACTGCAGTTCAACTGTGACCCTCTGTTAAACTCACTGAATGGGACCCTATTCCTAATTTTATCTGCACTGTTGGCCCCTATGTTGACCGCAGTAACTGAATCTTTCCCCTCCGCCTTTGCCTTTGAGGCAATGTCCTTAACCTTGGCAAAATGCCTTTGAAATAGTCAGTCGCAGCTGTGAAAAACAGCTTCAATGCCCTAATTGTACTGTGCATGTAAACATCGTAACATAATATGTGCATTGGTGAACTCTTGGTTCAAAGAATTAGCTAAAGTAATGATTTTTGCACTTCACCTGAACTTGCTAATGCAACATATTTGTTATGCTTGCTAATCTTTTAGATTTAAATGTACCTCCTTTGTTTGCCAGATTGTTGTCGTATTTTTGTTTTGCACATTGTAGTGCTATATATTAATGCAGTTCATTTAAACTTTCTGGATCAGTAATTTCATTTTCTTTTGCAGTGTTATATTTTCAGACACTGTACATTTTAATAGCCGTAATTGGAAAGTAAAAACAGATTATTCCTTTATACAAAACTTACATTTGACATTAGATTTCACTTTGACACAACTAAACTTAACTATAGGCTTGTGTTCAAAGCAGATCCTTAACCAAATGTGAAAGTCTTGAATTCTAGGTGCTACTTTGTAAATGCTACATTCTTTTTAAAAATTGGCAGGCAGCCTTTTAACCATCAAAACAAGCAAGGTTTTCAGAAGAAAATACAACATGCATATGATAACACAAAGCTGGAGGTTCGCAAGATCCCAAGGGAAATGAACACCATTACCCAGCTGAATGAGCATTTCAGTAAATTTGGTACTATTGTCAACATTCAGGTAAGAAGGCTGGTTAGAGATAATTCATGGAAACTTTCTGTTTAATTGGTGCAGTAAACAGCAGTGCAACTCATTTTATAAAGAGCAGCGATATGAACAGTATTTGTATCTTCATGATTACCTGCTGTCAAGTGAAGGGCTATTTCAAGATTAGGGTTTGGAATAAGTGTACTTTTGATCTCCATCTGTACATTAAATTAGGGAAAATCTAATTTGTACGTTTAAATATATTTCCTGCTCTGCACCATTAGTGTGCGTTGACATCAACCTGTCAAAATTGACTTCAGTGATAAGTTTTACTTTGCATCACGTTATTCTTGTATCGCAGTCAGTGGTAGCAAATTAATTCTGATGCGAACATGTCAACACTAAGATTTTGGTAACAAGATGAGAGTGAGCTTTTTCAGTGAAATTAGGTTGAATTTACATCCAAGCTATAGAAGTCAATGGACATTGCACTACTCCACTTCAAGCGTGCTCCCAGATTTGGCAATCAACTTAAGATAAGGGGAGTACAGGGATTGTGAACTTGGCATATGAAGAGAGCTTAAGAAATTGTGGTTATGTTGGGATTTAGAACAATAATTGATATGCTTAAGATTCTTAAGGGGCTTGACAGGACAGGACTAGATGCAGAACCGATGTCGCGCTGGCTTTGCGTCTAGAACCAGATGTCAGTCTGAAAATAAGGGGCTAAGGCTATATTCAGGTCTGAGATGAAAATATATTTCTTCATCCAAATATTTGTAATTCTTCACTCAGGAGGACCGTAAAGACTATTGTTTAATATATTCCACTCAGATATTCATAGGTTTTTGATACTGAGAGAAGGAGAATCAGGTTTTTGATCACCAGCATGTGATGTGTAATTTGTTAACTTAGCAGCAGTACAATGCAATACATAATATAGAAGAAAAAAATAATAGCTAAATCAATTACAGTATATTTATATTGAATAGATTAAAAATTGTGCAAAAAACAGAAATACTATATATTAAAAAGTTGAAGTAGTGTCCAAGGGCTGAATGTCCATTTAGGAATCAGATGGCAGAGGGGAAGAAATGTTCATGAATCGCTGAGTGTGTGCCTTCAGGCTTCTGTACCTCCTACCCGATGGCAACAGCGAGAAAAGGGCATGCCCTGGGTGCTGGAGGTCCTTAATAATGGACACTGCCTATCTGAAACACTGCTCCTTGAGTATGCCCTGGGTACTTTGTAGGCTAGTAAATTTATAGACTAACTTTACAACCCTCTGCAGCTTCTTTCAGTCCAGTGCAGTTGCCCCCCCCCACCCCTCCCGTACCAGACAGTAATGCAGCCTGTCAGAATGCTCTCCACAGTACATTTATAGAAGTTTTTGAGTGTATTTGTTGACATACTAAATCTCTTCAAACTCCTGATGAAGTATCGTCACTCTCTTGCCTTCTTTATGACTGCATTGGTATGCTGGGATCAGGTTAGATCCTCAGAGGTCTTGACACCCAGGAACTTGAAACTGCTTACTGTCTCCACTTCTGATCCCTCTGTGAGGATTGGTATGTGTTTCTTTGTCTTACCCTTCCAGAAGTCCACAATCAGCTCTTTCGTCTTACTGACGTTGAGTGCCAGGTTGTTGCTGTGGTACCATTCCACTAGTTGGCATATCTCACTCCTGTATCCCCTTTCGTCATCACCTCAGATTCTACCAACAATATTTGTATTGTCAGCAAATTTATAGATGGTATTTGAGCAATGCCTAGCCACACAGTCATTGGTATCTAGAGAGTAGAGCAGTGGGCTAAGCACACACCCCTGAGATGCACCAGTGTTGATAATCATTGAAGAGAATATGTTATCGCCAATCCGCACAGATTGTGGTACGGTTAGGAAGTCAAGAACTAACTGCAGAGAGAGGTACAGAGGTCCAGGTTCTGCAACTTCTCAATCAGGATTATGGGAATTAAATGCTGAGCTATAGTCGATATTGCAGGGTAGGAGATTCATGCAAGCAAGTAGCCCTGAGGTTAAAATCATTCAGCCATGGTTTTTATGAATGGTGGAACATGTACAAGGGCATGAAAGAATGTCCAGTAAATTTGTGTTGAATGAGAGCTTGTGTCTCTTCTTTGCCACAATAGGGTTTTTATGCATTGGTGATGATAGTTGTGCATTGGTCGTTTTTCATTCGGAGTTCCTAAAAGTAATTTCATTTGCTTAGAAGTGATTTTAGTTCAAGTAACTGAAACTAGATTTTTTTGGATATGTTGTTGCACTATAATTATTCACACATTTCACTAACTGATTCAGTATTAGAGATAGTATGGGAAGAGGTGCACATATTACAGGCATTTGGTTATGGGGAGGGCAGGATTTGTTGTGTTCCTAGAAGATTATCCTTATTGCAATTTTTCAATTATATGAAACCGCATCATGTGCTTGTGTGTGAAGAAACACAAGTTTGTGAAAAAAATATTTTGGTTTCTTTAGATTATCACAAATATAGTGAGAGGAAATTTTATTCTGTATTGCAGATTTTAGGTTGTATATTTGGTAAGGATGAATTTTCATTACCGGTCTGGGTGCAGTGTTATGGGATGAAGTGTCAGTGGTACATGGTCATTCATATAGATGATGATTCATAAAATCTGCTGGATTTTAAAAAAAAGGTAGTTTGCACCTTGCTTTTGACTTGTGGGTGCTGTAATTTGCATTGTTCTTGATCTTTGCACAAGCAATTCTGTTGAATATTATGTTAAACAATAAATAGTGTTCTAATGACATGCGAATAGGTTAAAAAAGGTGACTTTTTTAGCTAAGGAAGAATGACAACCCAAAAAAATCTGCTTTTTAACTTTAATATCTTAATGGTGACACAAGTCTTTCTCAAATGATTTCTAAGCACAAATACTAGATCCCCTCCGAAGTTAATAAACCAGTGCTGTATGCAGTATATTGTTTCATTTTGCTATTTAATCCCATAGGTTGCATTTGGAGGTGATCCAGAAGCAGCTCTCATTCAGTACTCACAGAACGAAGAGGCGAAACGAGCCATTTCTAGTACTGCAGCAGTATTGAACAACAGGTTTATCAGAGTGTATTGGCACAGAGAGAATAATGGAATTCAACACCAGCATGAAGTACAGGCACAACAATTAGCAGTATCGCAGCACAACACTGTTCATAAGGTACTTTTTATAATTTTGGTTTCTACCTCTTATAGTCCTAATTTTGGATACTTATTCCCCCACCCCCCCCCTTTTTTATGGCTTGTTTTTTTTCTTCAACTTGCTTCAGTCTTCTACTGTTGATTAACTTCATTTTATTTTCTCGCTTTATGCAAAAAGGACTGGACAGTTAAAAGCAAACTGTGTGAAATTGTCATTGTGGTTTCTGCTAAAGCTAGTGCAGAGATCACTTACGGAATGTAACCTGGTTATGCTGATGCATTATAATTTGGCTTTCTCATTTGCATTTTGTATGCGATCAAATTGTAGCTTTCCTTGTAAAGCAAATTACACAGACTATGTTATTGAATTCAGTTTGTAATCAGGCTAAGTTTAATGTTCAGATTTTAAAAGTAACAGGGTTGTTTATCCCCACAGGCCATCTTCTATAAAGAGATTTAATAAATAAATTACAGTGTTATTATAGAAACATTGTAAAATTAAAGTTGATGAGTTTGGAGGAAAGAAGTGTAATGATTTCTTAAATCTTTTTCTTGTGTTTTAGATTTTAAACCGAAACCACAGTCCAGGGTCTTTTGTGCTGACAAATACACCAACAAAGCAAAGACTTGGGCCAGTGAGTGGAAGTCAGCCTGACGGGCTACAACCCAGTTCAAACCAGTTTGTGGCTGGTGGAGAAACTTCACAGGTAATTTATGTTTTGTGCTTCTCCTCCTTGTCGAATGTTTGCATTTGTAGGAAATAATACAGTGAAAATAGGGACATGAAATAATTTAAACACATAGAAATGCTAAATATGAAAAGCTGGGGTAGGTAGGGAAAGACGAGCGTTGGTGCTGGATAGAATGAACACAGGTGAGTTCCAGCAACACGCGGCTGAGATAGAAAGTAGCAAATCAACAAAGACTTGTTTACCCTTTTGAAATTCTAAGCAAGTTCAGACAGTGGAATGATGGAGAGACTGGATGGGCAGAATGGCCAGCTCCTCTATCAATGGTCATATGGAAACATTGAAAGAGAACGTATTTTTGCAGTGTTCAGTAATGCTGGTTTCATTCTTCCAATAACTTGGTTGTGTATAGGGTTGTTAGAAATTCTTGAAGGAATTCCATAGAAAACCTACAGTGTAATACAGGCCCTTCGGCCCTCTAAGTTGTGCCGAACATGTCCCTACCTTAGAAATTAGTAGGCTTATCTAGTAATTTTTCTAAGCTCCATGTACTTATCCAAAAGTCTCTTAAAAGACCCTGTCGTATTTGCCTCCACCACTGTTGCCGGCAGCCAATTCCACGTACTCACCTCTCTCTGAGTAAAAAAAAACTTAACCCTGACATCTCCTCTGTACCTACTCCCCAGCACCTTAAACCTGTTTCCTCTTGTGGCAACCATTTCAGCCCTGGGAAAAAGCCTCTGACTATCTACACGATCAATGCCTCTCATCATTGAATACACTTCTATCAAGTCACCTCTCATCCTCTTTCGCTCCAAGGAGAAAAGGCCGAGTTCACTCAAACTATTCCTTGCAACATCCTTGTAAATCTCCTCTGTACCCTCCTATGGTTTCCACATCCTTCCTGTACTGAGGCGACCAGAACTGAGCACAGTACTCCGTGCGATCTGACCGGGGTCCTATATAGCTGCAACCTTACCGCTCAGCTCCTAAATTCAATTCCATGATTGATGAAGGCCAATACACCGTACGCCTTCTTAACCACAGAGTAAACCTGCGGAGCTGCTTTGAGCGTACTATGGATTCGGACCCAAAGGTCCCTCTGATCCTCCATACTGCCAAGAGTCTTAACATTAATGCTATATTCTGCCATCATATTTGACCTACCAAAATGAACCACCTTATACTTATCTGTGTTGAACTCCATCTGCCACTTATCAGCCCAGTTTTGCATCCTATCAGTGTCCAGCTGTAACCTCTGACAGCCCTCCACACTATCCACAACACCTCCAACCCTTGTGTCATCAGCAATCTTACTAACCCATCCCTCCATTTCCTCATCCAAGTCATTTATAAAAATCACAAAGAATAAGGGTCCCAGAACAGATCCCTGAGGCACTCCACTGGTGACAGACCTCCATGCAGAATATGATCCTTCTGTAACCACACTTTGCCTTCTGTGGGCAAGCCAGTTCTGGATCCAGAAAGCAATGTCCCTGTGGATCCCATGCCTCCTTACTTTCTCAATAAGCCTTGCATGGGGTACCTTATCAAATGCCTTGCTGAAATCCATATACACTACATCTACTTCTCTTCCTTCATCAATGTGTTTAGTCACATCCTCAAAAAATTCATTCAGGCTCGTAAGGCACGACCTGCCCTTGACAAAGCCATGCTGACTATTCCTAATCATATTATATATACCTCTCCAAATGTTCATAAATCCTGCCTCTCAGGATCTTCTCCATCAACTTACCAACCTCTGAGATAAGACTCACTGGTCTGTAATTTCCTGGCTATCTCTACTCCCTTTCTTGAATAAAGGAATGACATCCGCAACCCTCCAATCCTACAGAACCTTTCCCTTCCCCACTGATGATGTAGAGATCATTGCCAATGGCTCAGCAATCTCCTCCCTCGCCTCCCACAGTAGCCTGGGGTACATCTCATCTGGTCCTGGTGACTTTTCCAAATTGACACTTTACAAAAGCTCCAGCATATCCTCTTTATCCTTTTCCATAGTGAATAGTGAAGTAAAGTAATTCATTAAGTACCTCTGCTATTTCCTCCGGTTCCATACATACTTCCCTACTGTCACACTTGATAGGTCCTATTCTTTCATGTCTTATCCTCCTGCTCTTCACATACTTGTAGAATGCCTTGGGGTTTTCCTTAATCCTACCCGCCAAGGCCTTCTTATGGCCCCTTCTGGCTCTCCTAATTTCCTCCTTAAGCTCCTTCCTAGTAGCCTTATAATCTTCTAGATCTCTAACATTACCTAGCTCTCTGAACATTTTGAAAGCTTTTCTTCTTGACTAGATTTATTACAGCCTTTGTACACCACAGTTCTTGTACCCTACCATAACTTCCCTTTCTCATTGGAACATACCTATACAGAACTCCACATAAATATCCCCTGAACATTTGCCACATTTCTTCTGTACTTTTCCCTGAGAACATCTGTTTCCAATTTAAGCTTCCAATTTCCTGCCTTATAGCCTCATAATTCCCCTTGCTCCAATTAAACACTTTTCTAAATTGTCGGTTCCTATCTCTCTCCAGTGCTATTGTAAAGGAGATAGAATTATGATCATTATCTCCAAAATGCTCTCTCACTGAGAGATCTGACACCTGTCCAGGTTCATTTCCCAATACCAGATCAAATACAGCCTCCTCTTGTAGGCTTATCTACATATTGTGTCAAGAAACCTTCCTGAACACACCTAACAAACTCCACCCCATCCAAACCCCGAGGGAGATCCCAGTCAATATTTGGGAAATTAAAATCTCCCATCACGACAACTCTGTTGTTATTATTACACCTTTCCAGGATCTGTTTCCCTATCTACTCCTCGATATCCCTGTTACTATTGGGCGGCCTATAAAAAAACACCCAGTAAAGTTATTGAATTACTATTGTTTTTGTGTATGGATGCTACCAAACATCTGTGTGGTACTCTTTGTATAAAACTGCAAGAGATGGGTGAGGTCTTAAATGTATTTACTGTGAAGAAGGACATGGAAGATTAGACTTCAGGGAAGAGAACAGTGATATCACGTACCATATCAACATTACAAAGAAGAGGTATTGAAAGTCTTGAAGCACATATAGGTGAATAAATCCATAGTGCCTGACCAGGGTGTCAAACGAGTTATGGGAAGCAAGGGAGAAGATTGCTGAGAGCCCCTGGCAGAGATTTTTGTATCGTTGTTGGCCATCTGTGAGATGCTGCCTGATAAGCCATTATTTAAGAGAGAGCTACAAGGACAAGCCAAGGATTTGTAGGTCACCGAGTCTTGCATCAGTGGCAAGGAAGTTAATGTAAAGGATTCTGAAAGACAAGACATTATTGCATCTTAAAAGGCAAAGACTAGCTGGGGGTAATCAAAATGGCTTCATTCATCAGGGATCATTTGATTGAGTTCATTTCAGGAGGTGAGTAAAGGGGTTGATGTGGTCAGGATGGTGAATGTTTATATAGATGAGGCATTTTTTTCAAGGTCCTTCAGGGCAAACTAGTCTAAAAGGTTTAAATACATTAGATTCAGGTGAGAGCAAATTGAATATGAAATCGGCTTGGTGGAAGGAAGCAATTGTGACCAGTGGTATGTCAGATGATTTTGTGCTGGATTCTTTGCAGGAAGTAAATACTGTACAGAGTAAATATGAAGTCTGATGGGACAATTGTTTAGTGAAGGTGATCAAATTAGATGCAAAAGAAAATGACCAACTTGGCGGCATCATAGCAAAGCAATTAGCATAATACTTTACAGCATCTGCGAGATCAGGGTTTAATCCCTGCTGTCTGTAAGGAGTTGGTGCTTTCTCCCCATGACCTCATGCGCAGATGAGGTTTCATGAGCTCAGGTTTCCTCCCACATTCTAAAGTCATACAGTTTAAGGTTAGTAAGGTGTGAGTATGTTATGTTGGCACTGGGAGCATGGTGATACTTGTTGGCTGCCCCAGCACATCTTCTATGCAAACAATTTCACTGTACTTTTCAATGTACATGTGACAAATAATTAAAGCTCATTTTTAATCTTAGTAAAATGTAATATATGGAATACTTGTCAGATTTGGAAAAACAGATTGCATGAACCAATGGGCTTGTATCTGAAATACAGAAATTCAAATTAGGATTGGTGTATTATTGTTACATGTACTGTAGTACAGTGGAAAGCTTGTCTTATACACTGTACAGATCAATTTAGTTCGCAATGCATTGAGGTAACACAAGGTAAATCAATAACAAAGCAGAATAAAGTGTGACGGCTAAAAGAGAAAATGTAGTGCAGGTATACAGTAATGAACAAGGTCATAATGAGTTGATTGAGGTCAAAGGTCCATTTTATTATTCTAAGAAACCATTCAAAAGCCTTATAACAGTACTGTAGAAGCTGTCCTTGAGCCTGGTGGTATGTGCTTTCAGACTTTCGTGTCTTCTGCCCAGTGGAAGAGGAGAGAAGAGAGAGTTGCATATTTGATTATGCTACTGCTTAAATAATATACGACAGGTTGATCACCTTCATCTGAATTTATTGGATATTCTCTTTCGTCGGCCTCATATTTAGCTTGTCTTAAATATTGGATTTGCACAGTGCAGTATAGATTACAGTGCAGTAAAGTTTTTGTGCTTTCTGATTTTCTTTAGGTACTTGCTTCATCCACAAGTTTGGTAAAGGTGGGGTATAGTTCCTCTGCTACAAAGACAAATCATAAATCTTCTGTAACATCACATAAAGCACTTGAAACTAAAGAAGCGTTAAAGAAAAAACAGGTACCTGGGTGTTATTGCTGGAGTTTACACTGAAATATTTAGGAAGTCTTGTGCATATTTTATTTTGATTTTGAAATAAATGTTTCACTTTGCAAAATAAACTCCTTAAACATTGCAAATAAAGGCAGATGGGTTTCACTTTGAAAAATCTCTGCAGACTATATGAGCAAGTGACATCTTCTGCAATGTCAGAAGTATTAAATTCACCATTGAGCTGCTTTGAAGGATAACAAGTACTGACTCCATTCATTTTTGTATCATGAATGAATTACATTGATTTTCTACCTGTAAAGAAATTTATTTGGTTGCAAAATAAGTGATAGTAGCACGTGACATCTTCACAAAAACTAAGTAGCTGGTTGTGGACTAGAGGAGGAATTGAGACAGGCTAACAACCCCTATTGACAACAATGGATCTGGGGTTGAGAGGGTGAGCAGCTTTCAGTTCCTCGACATACACATCATCAAGGATTTCACGTGGTCTGTACATACTGGCTGTGTGGTGAAAAAAGCACAGCAGCGCCTCTTTCACCTCAGAAGGTTGAAGAAGTTTGGTACGTGTCCCCACATCCTAAGAACTTTCTACAGGAGCACAGTTGAGAGCATCCTGACTGGCTGCATCACTGCCTGGTATGGGAACTGTACTTCCCTCAATCACAGGACTCTACAGAGAGTGGTGTGGACAGCCCAGCACATCTGTAGATGTGAACTTCCCGCTAATTAGGACATGTACGGAGACAGGTGCATAAAAAGGGCCTGAAGGATCATTAGGGACATCAGATATGAAATTAATTCTTAAAATAACAAGTGAAAGCTTAGAGGCACCTGTTTAAATGTGGTAGGGTAGGGTGGGTGAAGAAAGAGTGTGGTTCTTTATATATTGACTCTTGAAACAAATAATTAGGAAGTAAAAACCTAAACCAAATCAAACTTAGGTTTATTATCACTGACACATGCTATGAAATTTGTTTTACAGCAGCAGGACAGTACAAGATGTAAAAAAAAACTGCAAGTTACAAACATAAGTAAATAAATAGTGCAGAAGACAAATAACAAAGCATGGAAAATTGGTCTTTATTTTTGTGTTTTCCTCCTGGGACATGGAAGGAAGTTATTGATCCACTAAAATCTATGCTTGCACTTGATGATCTGATCAATCAGAATTTCTCTAATAGTTTTCTGAAAGATAGAATACAAGTAGGCAGAAATTATGCTTCCACTAAATAAATGGATCTGTCTATCCATTGTATAATGACATTGAAGAAAAAGGCGATTAGAGCCCAACTCTAAGGGCAAGGTAGTAATCTTCTAGGTAGAGAAGTTCGGAAGTTTTTTTAAATATAAATTTTCGTGGAAAAGTGAAGGGATATTTATAAATCTAAAATAAAATTTGTGTGACCAACTGCCTTTTTCATAAGATTTCTGTTTCTTTATCGTAAATGAAATATTCTGAATAGTGTTGTAAATTTTCCTAAACAATGTACATTTGTGCCCATAAAAGGGAAGGGAATGACTCTGGAATATGTCAGAATGTTGGAATGCTATGTTATGAGTTTAAAGTTGTCCTGTTATAATGTGTTCCTTGATTTTCTGCTAATTTTGTCAGGTGTGCTTTCCAGAAATAGATATGAACATTTTTATTTTGTAAGTGTGTTCATAACCATGTCATTTTAAGTAATAGGAACATTTAAATATAATTGTTAAAATAAAAATACCCATTTTTAATTTCAGGAAGCTTTAAAATTGCAGCAGGATATGAGGAAGAAGAAACAAGAGATGCTGGAGAAACAAATTGAGTGCCAGAAGGTAAGAATACATTTCTCAAATCCTCTGTTTTCTAGTTGTACCACAGACTAATCACCTGTTCTTTCTGTTATGCACTGAAGCATGACAGCAAGGCACGTTTCCACAAACTTGTGTTAAGTGAACTTCTGACTGAATATCCTTGAACATTGTTGAAATGGAATCATCTGAAATAATTGGAAGCATGAAAGGGAGTATAATAAATAATTAAATTTAAGTAGTTTGAAAGTAGACAAGTAACATTAGTCCTTGGTAAATCATTCTAAGAGGTTTGTTCAGGCAAAATTTGGCACCAAACCAAAGATGATGGGTGGATGTGTAAATATCTTTTGACTTTCAGAGAGCACTTCTGTGAAGAAATGGGAGGAATAAGGAGACTATATGACCCCTTCAACTGTTCACAGCATTGAAATAAACTTTACATTCCTTTCCTGTGTGTATAAGTTATGAACATGACTGGCAACTATCAAAAAGACCTGTTTTCCTCAATGTCACTCTTAGGCTTGTGACTTTTAGAACATAGAAAACCTACAGCACAATACAGGCCCTTCCGTCCACAAAGTTGTGCCAAACATGTCCCTGTCTTAGAAATTGCTAGGCTTACCCATAGCCCTCTATTTTTCTAAGCTCCATGTACCTATCTAAAAGTCTCTTAAAAGACCCTATTGTATTTGCCTCCACCACTGTTGCCAGCAGCCCATTCCACACACTGACCACTCTCTGAGTAAAAAAACAACTGATATCTCCTCTGTACCTACTCCCCAGCACTTCAAACCTGTCCTCTTGTGGCAACCATTTCAGCCCTGGGAAAAAGCCTCTGGCTATTTACATGATCAATGCCTCTTATCATCTTCTACACCTCTATCAGGTCACCTCTTATCCTCCGTTGCTCCAAGGAGAAAAGACCGAGTTCACTCAACCTTTTTTCATAAGGCATGCTCCCCAATCCAGGCAACATACTTGTAAATTTCCTCTGCACCCTTTCTATGGCTTCCACATCCTTCCTGTAGTCAGGCAACCAGAACTCCCAAGTGGGGCCTGACCAGGGTCCTATATAGCTGCAACATTACCTCTTGGCTCCTAAATTCAATGCCACGATTAATGAAGGCTAATACACCATATGCCTTCCTAAACACAACGTCAATCTGCACAGCTGATTTGAGCGTCCTATGGACTTAGACCCCAAGATCCCTCTGATCCTCCACACTACCAAGAGTCTTACCATTAATACTATATTCTGCCGTACTTTGGCTATTGTGTGCAGATTTGGCCATCATATAAGAAAATTGTGAATGGACTGGAGAGACTATAGAGCAAATTTATGAAAACAAGTTGCAAGAACCAAATGATTTTCATAATGAGAAATGTTTGGATAAGCCAAGCACTGTTTTGAAACAGGGGAAGCTAAGGATAGACTTAATAGAGATGTGTCTGAGCGATTAAAGTAGATACATTATAGCAAGTGCATCTTTCCCTAATGTGATTTGTTAAAACCAGTGTTGTGTAGTTCTAATGAAATTGGACTGTGCTTTAAGAGTTCTGACTTGTAAGGTTACAACTCAAATCCTGGAAGATGGATTAAGTTGGGCAACTCTTTTGTTTTATTAACTTTCATTCTTCTCTGTCATATAATCTCTACAGTTTCATGAAGATTATTTGTTTTTAATCTAAGTTCTAAGTGTCTGATCCCATATTTTAAATATAATTCCAGGCTATCCAGCTAAAGTCATGGAACTCTGATTATCTACTATGATAGCGTCTCAGACAATTTTTTAAATTTAATTTGTTCTTATAAATACCTGCAATATAATCATACTCAACAGATTTCTAATCATAAGGCAGCCCTCTCAATCTCAGGTAAAAGCAGGCATATTTTTCTTGGGTCAGGAAAAAACAAAACTGCCTTCAGTTCTCTAGGTATAGAGGTCACATATAATTGCACCTTCCTTACTAAAAACAATTTGCAATAAAGCACTGCATATCATTAGCCTTGCAAATTACTTGCTGTGCTTGCAGGTTAACTATACACGATTCATCCAAATTAAAAGTCCACTAAGGAAATGATGAGTGAAATGAAGCACGAGTGTTGCAAGAAAACCATTGTTCAGAAGAATGCAGGTCGTTGTAGGCTTGAAACAAAAAAGGCAGTTTTTCCCGTGTAGTTTTTCTGCATTAAAGATTAAGATTAGCTTTATTTGTCACATGTACGTTGTAACATCAAAACAGTGAAATGTGTTGTTTGAGTCACACACTTCAGTGGTGTGCTGAAGGCAGTACACAAGTGTTGTATGCTTTCGGTGCTAACTTGGCATGCCCACAACTTAATATCCCTCACCTGTATGTCTTTGGAATATGGGAGGAAACCCAAGTGGTCACCAGAGGACATACAAATTCCTTTGGATAGCAGCAGGAATTGAACCCTGATTGCTGGTGCTGTAAAGCGTTGCACTAACCACTGTGCTATTGTTTTGCCCTACTCATTGCTGATAGACCTACTCATTTTTTTTTAATACTTCAGTTTGTTTTTGAGCTAAATTTATTAGAAAGTTTTGTATGGTTAATGTGTAGAAGTGTTTAATTTTGCAGAGATGTATCTATTAATTTTACAATATTTGGTTCAGATTGAGAAATATATGTTTTTATTTCTTTTTCAGGTATTAATTTGCAAGTTGGAAAAGAATAAAAATATGAAAACAGAGGAGAGAGCCAAAATTATGAAAACTATTAATGACTTAACAGGAAGAATATCACAATTGCGAGATGAATTAAAAGCTACATCAGCATCATCGCCAACGGTTCCATCACAACCAAAATCTAAATCTGATGTTAGTCTCCAATTCTTTTAATGCATCATTTATAATGCTACAGACACAAAATGCTGGGGGAACTTAGCAGTTCAGGCAGCATCTATGGAAATGAGTAAACTTCCAATCCTGATGAAGGGTCATATAACTAGGGCTGCAGAGAGGTCTTTAAACTAACTAGTGGGGGGGAGGATTCTAGAGAGCAAATAATTAAAAAGACAATGGAGAAGGTAATGGATGTAGGTAAAAGTGGAGGAATAAAAAGACAGTGTGTGTCAGGAGGGGAAAGAATGTACGGAGATAAGCGTAAAGTTGTACAAAAGGAAAAGGTAGGAAATAAGTTTCAAACATATTTGAAAGTCCTTTATTTGAATGCATGTAGTATTAGGAATAAAATTGATGAGTTGACGGTACAAATAATTACGTATGGTTATGATATTGTGGCAATTACAGAAAAGTGGCTGCGGGGTGACCAGGGCTGGGAATTAAACATACAAGGGTATTCGACAATTAGGAGAGACAGGCAAGAAGGAAAAGGAGGTGGGGTGGCTATGTTAATAAAACAAGAAATCACTGCAATAAAGCGAAATGATATTGGCTCAAAGGGTCAGGATAACGAAACAATTTGGGTAGAAATAAGAAATAGTAAAGGGAAAAAAGCAGTGGTGGGAATAGTCTATAGGCCTCCAAACAGCTGTAACTCAGTTGGTCGGAGCATAAATCAGGAAATAGTTGGGGCTTGTAATAAGGGAACAGCTATAATTATGGGGGATTTTAACTTTCATATTGACTGGACTAATAAAGTCGGACACGGCAGCCTTAAAGAAGAGTTTATTGAGTATATTCAGGATGGGTTCCTTGAACAATACGTTACTGAGCCGACAAGGGGGCAAGCAGTCTTGGATCTGGTCCTGTGTAATGAGACAGGACTAATAAAAAATGTCCTGGTAAAGGATCCCCTTGGAATGAGTGACCATAACATGGTCGAATTCCATATTCAATTAGAGGATGAGAGGGTTGGATCTCAAACAAGTGTACTGAGCTTAAATAAAGGAGACTATGATGGTATGAGAGCGGAATTGCTTAAGATGGATTAGGAAAATAGATTAAAGGGTAGATCGGTACTTGATCAGTGGTGTATATTTAAGGAGTTTTTTTACAACTATCAAGAAAAATATATTCCACTGAAGAAAAAAGGGTGTAAAAGAAAAAATAGTTATCCGTGGCTAAGTAAAGAAATAAAGCAAAGTATACGACTAAAAAGAAAGTTATATAAGGTAGCTAAATCTAGTGGGAAGATTGAAGATCGAGAAGCTTTTAAAGATCAGCAGCAAATAACAAAAAGATTGATTAAGAAGGGGAAGATAGATTATGAAAGTAAATTGGCAAAAAACATAAAAGCAGATAGTAAGAGTTTTTATAGTTACATAAAAAGAAAAAGGGTGGCTAAAGTAAATGTTGGTCCGCTAGAAGATGAGACCGGAAATTTAATGGTAGGGGACGTGGAGATGGCGGAAACGCTGAACAAATATTTTGTATCAGTTTTTACAGTAGAGGACACTCAAAATATCCCAACACTGGATAAACAGGGGGCTCTAGGGGGAGAGAAGCTAACTACGATTCAAATCACCAAGGAAATGGTACTTGATAAATTAATGGGACTGATGGCTTGCATCCTAGGGTCTTAAGGGAAGTGGCGGTCGGGATTGTGGATGCATTAGTGATAATTTTTCAAAACTCTCTGGACTCGGCAATGGTCCCAGCAGATTGGAAAAATGCTAATGTAACTCCTTTATTTAAAAAGGGCAATAGACAGAAGGCTGGGAATTATAGGCCAGTTAGCCTAACATCTGTGGTTGGCAAAATGTTGGAATCGATAATTAAGGAAACAGTAACAGGCATTTGGATAAACATAGCTTAATAGGACAAAGTCAGCATGGCTTTACGAAAGGGAAGTCATGTTTGACAAATTTGTTGGAGTTTTTTGAGGACATAACATATAGGGTAGATAAAGGGGAACCAGTGGATGTGGTGTATTTGGACTTCCAAAAGGCATTTGACAAGGTGCCACACCAAAGATTATTACTTAAGGTAAAAAATCATGGGATTGGGGATAATATTCTGGCATGGGTGGAGGATTGGCTTTCTAACAGAAAACAGAGTTGGGATAAATGGTTTATTCTCAGACTGGCAGTTGGTGACTAGTGGTGTTCCGCAGGGGTCGGTGTTGGGACCCCAACTCTTTACAATCTATATTAATGATTTGGAGAAAGGGACTAAGTGCAACGTATCGAAGTTTGCTGATGACACAAAGATGGGAGGGAGTGTAATGAGTGCGGAGGACATTGAAACCCTGCAGGGGGACATAGATAGGCTGAGTGATTGGGCAGACATTTGGCAGATGAAATATAATACTGACAAGTGTAAGGTCTTGCACTTTGACAGGAAAAAGAATAGAGCAAGTTATTATCTAAATGGAGAGAAACTGGAAAGTGCTGCTGTGCAAAGGGATCTGGGGGTCCTGGTGCAGGAAACACAAAAAGTTAGTCTGCAAGTGCAGCAGGTGGTCAAGAAGGCCAATGGAATGCTGGCTTTTATTGCTAGGGAGATGGAGTATAAGAACAGGGAGGTCTTACTGCAGTTGTACTGGGTATTGGTGAGACCACACCTGGAGTACTGCATGCAGTTCTGGTGTCCATATTTAAGAAAGGACATACTGGCTCTCGAGGCAGTGCAGAGAAGGTTCACTGGGTTAATTCCGGGGATGGGTGGTTTGATGTATGATGAGAGGTTGAGTAGATTGGGACTCTACTCATTGGAGTTCCGAAGAATGAAAGGCGATCTTATTGAAACATATAAGATTGTGAAGGGGCTTGATCGGGTGGATGCGGGGAGAATGTTCCCAATGATGGGTGAAACTAGGACTAGGGGGCATAATCTTAAAATAAGGGGATGCCATTCCAGGACTGAGATGAGAAATTTCTTCACTCAGAGGGTAGTGGGGCTGTGGAATTTACTGCCCCAGAGAGCTGTGGAAGCTACTACACTCAATAAATTCAAAACGGAGATAGACATTTTCCTGGATAAAAATGGCATTAGGGGAAACAGTGAGCGAGCAGGTAAGTGGACATGAGGCTAGGTTTAGATCAGCCATGTGATCTCCTGGACCAGTTTTCGATAGCCTGAATGGGTCGGAGAGGAATTTTCCAGATTTTTTCTCCTCAATTGGCAAATCGTTTTTTTTTCCCCGGGTGATCATATGGGTTTGGGTGGGATGAATAATAAAATAAAATGGGCGGCATGGTGCCCTGTTGGTTGGCACTGTTGCCTTGTGGGATTCGGTGAAAACTAGAGTTAAGATTGGATCAGCCATGATCTTATTGAATGGCGGAGCAGGCTTGAGGGGCCGATTGGCCTGCTCCTGCTCCTATCTTTTATGTTCTTATGTTTGCCCTAAAGTTTTGGCTGTTTATTCATTTCCATAGATGTTGCTTGACCTGTTGAGTTCCTCCAGCATTTTGTGTGTGGTATTCTGAATTTCTAGCACCTGCAGAGTCTCTTGTGTTTATCATTTACTAGTGCCTTGTTTTTAAAAAGTAATGTTAATAATAAAAAGCCAGTTGAAATTTATTTTATTAGAAGAATAATTGTTGTGAACTAAGTTTTCTGAGAAGTTATTAAAGAAGTCAGTGTAATTGAGTTGGATAAGGAAAAAGTGCAAGGGTGATTTAGTAAGTCTGCAGGTGACATGAAGGTTGGTGGAGGTGTGGATAGTGTAGAAGTTTATTGTAGGTTGCAGTGGGACATTGATAGGATGTGGATCTAGGCTGTGAAGTGGGAAATGGAGTCAAATCAAAAGTGTGACGGATGCACTCTGTAAGGTCAAGATTGAAGACAAAGTGCAAGGCTAATGGCGGGATTCTTAGAGTAGAGGAACAGAGGGATCTTGGGGTTGACTTTCCTAGATCCCTCAGAGTTGCAGTGAACATTGATAGGATGGTTAAGAAGGTGTATGGAGTGTTGGCCTTTGTTAGCCAGGGGATTAAATTCAACAATGCATGGTAATGTTGCAGCTCTATAAAGCACTGGTGAATTCCACATTTGGAGTATTCTGTTCATTACTGGTTACCTTATAGGAAGGATCTGTAAGCTTTAAAGAGAGTGCAGAGATTTACTGGGATGTTACCTGGGTGAGAGAGAATGTCTTATTTACTAGGTAAGTTCAAGCAAGCTTGGGCCTTTCTCTTTGGAGCGATGGAGGATAAGAAGCAACTGCATAAGATGTAAAAGAAGCATAGATAGAATGGACTGCCAGTTTTTTATTTCTCCCAGGGTGATGTTGGCTAATACAAGAGGATGTATATTTAAAGTGATTGGAGGAAAGTGTAGGTGGGATGTCAGAGGTCTTTTCACAGATAGTGGTAAATGCATGGCACACATTGGTGGTACAGGCAGCTGTATTAGGGACATTTAAGACACTCGGATGGGACACATGGCTGAAAGAACTAGAGGACTATGTGGGAGAAAAGGGTTAGATAGATCTTGGAGTAGATTAAAGATCTACAGAATATCATGGGTTGAAGAGCCTGTACTGTGCTGCAGCATTCTATGATCTTTTCCTGTTCCTCAAGACATTTTTACAACCTTGTATATGAACTGGTTATGATTACGATGGAAAATGAGTATGTAGAAAATGCAATGAATGGCTTTGTTTTCTTATACAATAGAACTGACTGATTTTTTTCAATTACTGCTTATTAAGAATGAAATAGATTGTTGAATACTGTCCTATTTAGATCCAAATTGAGTAGAGATTTAATACAGGTCGAAAGGTTATGGTCCCTCATTTTAGGAAAAAAATAATAGCTTGTCATGTTCAAACAGTGTTCTTTGTTTCTGAGGTCTTTTCTCAAGCCAAGCCCATTTTTGTGAGTTTATTTAATTCTAGAGAATTAGTGTTGATAATTTCATTTTCTGATCTAAAGGAATTTGATGATAACTAGATATAAAATAGGCACGTCAAAAAGGAAGTGTTAGAAGTTGTCCTGATAGAGTTGGGAAAGAAGGGCAGAAAATGTGGATCCATCTCAAATCTAGTGACTAGGTTCCATGAGTTCTTTGTACTTTGTAGTTTGAGGTTAGGATGGAGGATACTCACAGGACAAGGTTTATTAAGTGCTTTGGCTATTGAAAAGAAGGTACGGATTATTATTGGAGTCTAGAATTAACCTGGTTTATTAGGCTGTTTTAGCAGAGAGAGCATGTCTCAAATTTTTTTGTGTAGTCCAAGGTATCTGACAGTGAATGGAAAACATAAGAACATAAGTAATAGGAGCAGGAGTAGGCCATCTAACCCGTCGAACCTGCTCTGCCATTCAGTAAGTTCATAGCTGACCTGTCCATGTACTCATTTCTAACTACCTGCCTTTTCCCCATAACCCTCAATTTCCCTACTCTGCAAAAATCTATCCAACCTTGTCTTAAATATATGTACTGAGTAGCCTTCATTACTTAGTTGGGTGGAGAATTCCACAGATTCATCGCTCGTTGGGAAAAGCAGTTCCTCTTCATCTCAGTCCTAAATTGACTCCCCTGAATCTTGAGGCTATGTCCCCTAATTAGATTTCCACAAGAAACTTCACTCTGTTCAAGTCTCACCCAACCTCAGAGAAAACAGCCTGCTTGCATTTATGCTTATCTATACCCCTCATAATTTTGTATACCTCTATCAAATCTCCCCTCATTCTTCTACACTGTAGGGAATTAAGAAAAATTATGTCTTATTGACATCTTTCCTGTAGGTAGGTGACCAAATCTGCATGTAAAATTCCAAATCAGGTAATTTGAATGAAAAAAAGTAATGATTTCATTGGGAATCAGCATACCAAAGGTGGAGGGCAAGCATTTGTTTGAGCAGATCAGTGATCTCAGACATGTTTTAAATTCAGAGTTAAAGCTTAGAGAGCGTATCTAAAGGGTTGTATTAAATTTGGTATTTATGGTTGGAAAATATATATTAATTGGAAAAGGTCAATTATATAATGATTAACTTTTCTTTTGACTCTAGGCACAGAAAGAGTTACTGGATGCAGAACTGGATTTCCACAAGAAGCTTAACTCAGGAGAGGACACAACAGACTTGCGTAAAAAGCTGAACCAACTCCAAGTGGAGGTGAGGTTTGCCTAAAGTAGGGCAAAGGCAATCAGTTATTTATCTTATAAAATGAACTGAGTACATCATTCCACTCTTCTGTTACTTTGCGGTTGACAAGAAATAGAACTAACCCCAAATTCTTATGTGAAAATGTTTGGAAGGGTTCAATATGGTTCCAAAAGTCAGGGATCTATTGCACAACTGCGTATTAGAGGGCCATAAAATATAAGGGCAGACTTTAGCCACTTGTCCCATTGAGTCTGCTCTGGCATTTCATCACGGCTGATCCATTTCCTTCTCAGCCCCAATCTCCTGCCTTCTTCCCCTAGTCCTTCATGCCCTGATTAATCAATAAACTATCAACCTCTGCCATAAATATACTCGAATGACTTGGCCTCCACAGCTGCCTGTGGCAACAAATTCCACAGATTCAGCACTCTAAGGGCAAAAGAAATTCCTCCTCATCTCTATTCTAAAAGGACGCTTCTTTATTCTGAGGCTGTGTCCTTTGGTCCTGGACTCCCCCATCATAGGAAACATCCTCTCCACATCCACTTTATCGAGGCCGTTCAAGATTTGGTAGGTTTCAATGAGATCTCAATTATTCTTCTGAATTCCAGTGAGTATAAGCCCAGAGCCATCAAATGCTCCTGATATGGTAAGCCTTTCAATCCCAGAATCATTTTTGTGATCCTCCTTTGAACCCTGTCTGATTTGCTCACAATACTAAAAGTGAGACCTCACTGGTGCTTTAAAGCCTCAACATTACTTCCTTGCTTTTATATTCCTTCCTTTCAAAATGAATGGAAACATTGCATTTACCTTCCTCATCACCAACTCATTCTGCAGATAAACCTATGGGGAATCCTGCATGAGGACTCCCAAGTCTCTTTTTGGACCACAGATTTTTGAATTTTCTTTCCATTTAGAGAGACACTATATTCTATCTGCTGCTACTTTGGCCATTCTTCTGATCTAAGTCCTTCTGTAGTCTTTCTGCTTCCTCAATATTACCTGCCCCTTTACCTATTGTATCATTCGCAAACTTGACCACAAAGCCATCTGTCATCCAAATCATTGACAAAAGGAGCAGTCCCAACATAGACCCCTCTGGAACATGATTAGTCACCAGGAGCCAAGTAGAAAAAGCTCCCTTCATTCCCACTCTTTGCCTCCTGCCAATTCAAGTGCACACCATCCATTGACTTTCCTTTGTTTATCCTGCTTGTTATTTCCTCAGAAAGTTCGAACAAATGTGTCAGGGATTTTCCCTTAAGGACACCATGCTGACTTTGGCCTATTTTATAATGTGTCTCCAAGTACCCCAAAACCTCTTACTCAACAATCGAATCCAACCTCAGACTAACTGGCCTATCATTTCCTTTCTTCTGCCTCTCTCCCTTCTTGAAGAGTGGAGTGACATTTGCAATTTTCCATTCTAGTGATTCTTGAAAGTTCATTGCTAATGCCTTCACAATCTTTTTAGCCACCTCTTTCAAAAGCCTGGGGTGTAAACCATCTGGTCTAGGTGATTTATTTACCTTCAGACCTTTTAGTTTACCAAGTATCTTCTTCCTAGTAATAACAATTTCACTCACTTCTGTCACCTGACTCTCACAGGCTTCTGGCATACTGCTATGCAAAATATTTATTTAGTTAGTCTGCCATTTCCATGTCCTCCATTACTAGTTCTCCAGCATCATTTTCCAGAGGTCCGAAATCTGCTCTCGCCTGTCTTTCACTCTTTATATATCTGAAGAAACTTCTGGTATCCTCTTCAACATTATTCCTTCTTTCCTCCTTTATTAATTTGTAGTTGCCTTCTGTTGGTTTTTAAAAGCTTCCCAATCCTCTAATTCCCACTAGTTTGCTTTATTATATGCCCTCTCTTTGGCTTTTATGTTGGCGTTGACTACTCTTGTCGGCCACAATTGAGTCATTCTGCTTTTCTAATTCTACTTCTTTGGGACGCATCTATCCTGAGCCTGTTGAACTGCTCCCAGGAACTCCTGCCATTGCTGTTCTGCCGTCGTCCCTGCTAATGTACCCATCCTATCAACTTTGGCCAGCTCCTCTCTGATGCTTCTGTAATTCTTTTTACTCCACTGTAATACTGAAGTATCTAACTTAAGCTTTTTGCTCTCAAATTTCAGCATGAAATCGCTCATATTATAATCACTGACTACTAAGGATTCCTTTCTCTTAATGCTCTAATCAATTCCGGTTCATTGCGTAAAACTCAATCCAGAATAACTGATTCCCTAGTGTACTCAACACAAGCTGCTCTACAAAGCTATCTTGTAAGCATTCTCCAAATTCCCTCTTGGGATCCTGCATCAACCTGATATTGCCCAATCTACCTGTATATTGAAATCCTCCATGAGTATCGTAACATTGCCCCTTTAACTTACATTTTTTAACTTACATTGTAATTTGTAGCCTACATCTTTGCTACTTTCTGAGCTCCGTGTATAACTCCCATCAGGGTCTTTTTATCCTTGCAGTTTCTTCACTCTACCCTCAACAATTCTACACCATCCAATCCTCTGTCACCTCCTTTTCGTGTCTTCAACATTGATTTTGTTATTAATATATACACAAATGTCAGGGACTAAGAAATGAGCATTATGGAGAACCTAGTTTCCTAGTCAAAAATAAAATTTCAGCTGATCAGTAACATTTGCTTCCTACCACTGAGCCAATTTTAGGTCTTTCCTGTCAGTCTTTCTTGAATTCCTTTGACCAACTTGTAATGCAGGACCCTATTGAAAGTAGCAGGAGAAGTACAGCAGAGTGAGTATAGCAAGGGTTGTAAGCCCAGTGCCATTGAATTAACTGTGCTGAAGTGACTGAAAGTTGGAACATTGGGCACTAGAGGCAGCATATCAGATCAGTTCTAGTGCTTATTGTATTGGGAATACGCAATGTCAGCAGTGAAGTGTAAATGTATGAAAAGTTGGCTTTGTTTGTGCCAGGTATATAATAGTACTGCTCTTGATATGAATCAGCAGAAGTAAATCAATTGTCTACTTTCAGGCTGCACGATTGGGAATTCTTCCAGGAGGACGTGGCAAGGCTGCGCAAACACGAGGCAGAGGTCGAGGCAGGAGTGTGAGGGGAAGAGGTGCACAGATGCATATGGTGGTTGACCATAGGCCCAAAACATTAACAGTATTTGGCTTTACAGAGGAGGAAAAAGATGAATTGAATCCACATTTTTCGGTAAGTTTAGACATTAAAAAGAAACTTTAAATTTGAAGCCTCCCATCAAATTAGCTTTTTGTTTTGTTTTCCTCTTTGTCACTGATTAATTCTCCTGGTCCACTAGCACATATTTGGAAGTTGTGCATTTGTAATTCTTAAAATGTGCCTTATCTCAGAAATCTTGTCTTTTTGGAGATTACTTGTCAATCTGTAACTGTCAAAATCAGGGTTCCAAATCAGACTGACCTTTCAATGTTCAGAACTGGCTATTTTCAGCATTGAAGTAAGCCAACAAGGATAAGATTGCCTACTTAAGCAGCAGTTGTTGATAGGCATGCTGTAACCTCATTCCTTACACCAACCTATCCTACATCCTCTTTCCCCTCCACCCTCCCAATCCATACACAGAGAGTGTTGGACACACTCGAAATCTGCAAATTTGGAAGCAGAGTACGTAGGATATAATCCAAAAAGTTATGTAGTGGAATGAGTTTATAGGCAACAGCTGGAATTCAATTCTGAGAAATGTAAAAGAATGACGTATTTTGTAGGAAGAATGAGAAGAGTCAATGCAAACCAAAAGGTACAGTTCTGAAAAGGGTACAAAAATATACCTTATGTTGGTAGTTTGTTGCAAAATGACACAGCAGATTGAGAATAAATTTTATAAAAGCTGTGGCACAGACACAGAAAGTACAAGAGTGAGAGGCCATGAAGCACCTTAGTCGATTGATGTATTCTGTCAAGTTCTGGGCACCATGTTTAAACATACTTGAGAGGTGTAAGACTTTACCAAAATGATTTTTGTGGATGAAAGATTTTAAATATGTGGATTAACTGGAGAATCTGGGCTCCTTTGCTGCAGAGAAGATTGCAAGGAGATTTAAAGTATGGATTTAAAATCACAAAGGGGAATGAGGGAGTTGACAGACAGATTCTTCCCTTTAGTGAAGATTGTCGAAATTGAGATACCGTAGGCTGAAAATGATCACGGTGACAGGGGAAAAGATGTTATTGTACATTAGGTTATTAGGGTCAAGAATGTACCCCCATATTAATGGAGACAGATTCCATTGCAGTATTTGAAAGAGAGCTTGAGCATTACTTGAAAATATAACAATTTCAAGGCCATGCGTAGAGACCGGAAGACTGGGATTAAGCAAGCTAGTCTTGCATGTGATCAGTCTGGACTTGATAGGCCTATTAGATTCCTTCAGTGCTATAACTGCTTGATTTTATGAAGTCTTGTGTTTTAGGCCTACACAAATATTCAAACAATTATTGGTACCATTAACAACAGCTGGAATCTTAATTGTACCATTTTTGGTGTATTGTGGAGTTCAAGATGGAATATTATAAAAGTGATAGAGGGACATTGGCAAAAGGTCCTCTGGAGTAACAAGACCTCAAAGGAAAAATTGACTAAGCCTTTTGATTTTGAAAAGTGAAGAATGAGAGGTGACCAAGTGAGGTTTTTGAAATTATGGAATTTGTTTGATAGTCTGCTCTGTGTATTTATCAAAATAACACTAAAGACAATGTAGGCTAGGCACCAAGGCGTTGAACTGGAAACCTTATCCAACTGGCAATGAGAATGGTGTACTTGTGAATAGTGGGCGTCATTGATACAGTTAGTGAAAATGCTTTTAAGGCAAGTTAGATTGGCTCATGAAGGAAATAAGAACACCAGGGGTGTTGAGATAATTATATTCTAATCAGAACCAGATCTCTTGTTGTGCCCACTGACGGGCATTGACTCCCAGAGAGCGTGTTTCCTTTACGCCTCTAACACTATCTGCACTTTTCCAAATAGGGCTTCCTGATTATCAACAAACTTAGTCATTCTATCATTGGTCTTTGTAATTGTGGCTCTAAACATTGTAACTGACTAAATTTTTGTCATCTGTCCCTCAGCCCGTACTCTCCAATGTTCTACTCATTACCATGTTTATCATCAGTTACTCTACTTTCACTTCATGTGGCCCAATGTCAATTTTTGATACCATGAACTTAATATGAGAAAGCACTTGATAAATGCTACTGTTTTGCACTATGTAATTGCTATAGTAGTTCTAATGCTTATGAGGAAACTACATTCCACATCTAGTTCAAATATTGAATGGAATTGCAATACTCACTATCTAAATAACATATTAATTGCAGTCAGCTTTCAAATCGAAATACTGAACTCTGCTGTAAATAGATATCCCTCTCTACTCTTGCCTCCTGAATTTTTGCATTGAAAACTATTCTGTAATTGGGAATGGTTTGCATATTTTGGTGACCTTATACTTTAATAAAAAAAAACTTCAAATTGATGGGAGTAGTTGAAAATTTGCCAGATATGTATTATTGAGAAGACTGAAAGATTGTCAATCACACTTTCTGTTCTAGATGTGTATATTGACTTATTTTGTCATTTGATTTCGTGTAGGCTTCTATGATTTTCTTTTCTGATGCATGTTGCTGATAAAGTAGTAAAAACAGCATCTGTTTTAGGTAAACAGGCACAACACCATATTGATGATTTTACTTCTTCCCAATCAACCTTCTGTTAGGATTTTAATTCTCACAATTCTGCATCTGTCACATTTGCTGTGATGAAGGGTAATTCTGCTCAAGTGCCTTTGAAATGCCTTTCTTTAAACTGGTTTGCTCTCTACCATAATAGACAACCCTTGACTACATCTTGTCTATTTCCCATGCCTATGCTTGTTGCCCCTTCTTTTGGATAGAGCAAGGACAGTTTCATTGCCCCTTGCATTCCACCCCACCAACTTCTTCATTCAGTGGCCATTACAATCTCTACCAGCTTCAATCAAATCTCACCACCAGCCACATTCCCCTTTCATTTCAGCATTTTGAAAAGCTCACTTCTTTTGTTACCCCCTCCGACTGACCCTTCCTCCCTGCCTACCATTCTTCTGTCACACATTGCTCTCAGTCATTTGGCACTTTCCCATGCAGTGGGGTGAAACGCTGGTCATTTCACTTTTCCATTCCCACAATCCAGGGACCCCGTGAGTCTTTCCCACGAACAAGAGAAAATCTGCAGATGTTGGAAATCTGAGCAATACACACAAGATGCTGGACGAACTGAGCAGGCCAGGCAGCATCTATGGAAAAAAGTATAGTCGATGTTTTGGGCTGAAACCCTTTGACCAGACTGGAGAAGGAAAGCTGAGTAGATTAGAAAGGTGGGGTGAGGGGAGAGAGAAACGCCAGATGATAGTTGAAACTTGGAGGGCGAGGGATGAAGCAAAGAGTAAGGAAGTTGATTAGTGAAAGAGACAGAAGGCCGTGGCCCCTTCACCATTTACCATCCCCTTGTCCCTCTCTCATGTCATCTCCTTGCCCGCCCATTGCCTCGGTGTGTGTTCCTCCCCCCCCCCCCTTTTTTTTCTTTCTTCCATGGCCTTCTCTCTCTTTCACCAATTAACTTCCTAGCTCTTTGCTTCATCTCTTATTCCCCCCACCCCCCACAAGTTTCACCTATCACCTGGCATTTCTCTCTCCCCTCCCCCAACTTTTCAAATCTACTCCTTAGCTCTCTTTCTCCAGTTCTGCTGAAGGGTTTTTGCCCGAAACATTGACTGTACTTTTTTTCCATAGATGCTGCCTGGCCTGCTGAGTTTCTCCAGCATCTTGTGAGTCTTTCCACTGAAGCACTGAGTAACTTGCACTTCTTCCAATTTAATGTGTTGCATTTGGTGTTCACAGTGTGGTCTTTTCAACGTTATAGAAACAAATTGGGTGAAGCAGTGCAATTCAGTCTACTGGAGTGACCCTGAGTTTGTTATTACGTACCAGTTTAATTCTCCATCCATTCTTGCTCTGACAAATATGAAGCTTAACACTTCATCTTCTGTCTGGGCATGTTGCACGCTTCTGGCCTTATTGAATATTCTAACTTCAGAAACTTACTCTCTCTGTTTTGTATCAACACTACCCATTTTTTGCTTGCTATTTCTCTTCTCTTCCTTTCCTATCATTTGCATATTCTGGTTTTAATGGTAACATTATTTCATCCTACTACAGAAATTCCCTTTGATTCACCTATTGCTCTTTCACGACCTTTTCTACTACTGAGGTTAGCATGTTTTCTCTATTCCTCAGTTCTGATGAAGGGTATTTGATCTGAAATGTTAAGTTTCTCTTTCCACAGATGCTACCTGATCTCAGGTATTTTCTGCTTTTAGAATTAAATCATTGGCCTTACCAATCAGACATTTCCCTTTGTTCCATATATCCCTTCTCCTGCTTCCTTTACTTCTCTTCCAGTTCTGAAAGATCCCAGACTTGAAATATCAACAGCTTTTCTTTCCAAAGCTGCTGCCTGACCTGCTAAGTGTTTCTAACATTTTTGATTTGTATTTCATATTTCCAGTGCTTTCTGGTTTTTGTTTTGTTTCAACACTGTTAGTCATACCCACAGTGGGTGATGTACAGGTGTCCCCCCCCCCCCACCCCTTTTTACAAAGGTAGAGCGTTCCTATGAAATCTTTCTTAAGCCAAAATGGCATAAAGTGAAGAACTATTCATTTATATGGGAAAAATTTTCATAAAAGTGAAAATCCTCTTTGTAATGCGAAAACAGGTTACTAATGTAGGCAACACGCACAAAATGCTGGTGGAACACAGCAGGCCAGGCGGCATCTATAAGGAGAAGCACTGTCGACATTTCGGGCCGAGACCCTTCATCAGGACTTTTGTATGTCTTTTGTAAAAGCGAAGTGGCGTAAAGCAAGCATTTATAAAGCTGGGGACACCTGTACTGTCTGCTGCTGTTACCAATAACTTTCTGTCTCCAATATTTTCTTTGATACAGGGAACAATTCAGATTTTTAAGCAAAAGGATTATTATTTTGGTGTATATATGTTAGCTAGTTCAATGACTAATAGATAAGGGATTGATCCTTTAATGAACCTAATTATTAAGTAACTGGCTCTCAGATTTTCAATGCCTCCAATGGAAAATATATATGGTATTTTGCTGCTGTTTTTATCCTGCCAAGCAAAATGAGATAAATTGAGTCACAAGATGCAAAAGAGAGATGGCAGATAATGAAAATCTAAAGTCACATACAAAATGTTTCTGTCCTCTTGCTTTCCAGTTGTGAAGATGGATCTTGACCCAAAATATTAATTGTTTATTTCCCTCTGTAGATTCTGCTTGACCAACTGAGTTCCTCCAGCATTTTCTGTGTTGGAATCAAGTGCTTCAGTAGGGTGGATAGATATTACTGTTTTCATTAGCATCTAACTATCATTAAGTTATTTGAGGCACTTTTCTTGAAGGGGAAAAATGCTGTGGATACCATTTTCTGAAAATATCAGCTGTTCGAGATGTTGTAGCTTGCATGTTAAATGTACATGGCAAAATTTTGCTCAAGAATATTATGTATTTTTGGTAAGATCTTCAAAATACATAAAAATCTAATGTATCTTTATACACATGAAAACCATTGTATAAGGACTATTACAAACTCAAGAGAAAATCTGCAGAATCTGGAAATCCAGGCAACACACAAACTGCTGAAGAAACTCAGTATTTATGGAAAAGAGTATAATTGATGTTTTTCGCTGAGGTCCTTTGTCAGGACTAGCGAAAAAAAGATATATCTGAGTTAGAAGGTGGGGGGAGGGGAGGAAGAAACATTAGGTGAAACTGGGAGAGGGGGAATAGTAAAGTAAACTGGGAAGTTGATAGTTGAAAGTGATACAGGGCTGGAGAAGGGGGGAATCTGATAGAGGACAGAAAACCATGGAAGAAGGAAAAAGGAACGAGTGCTATACCTGATGCAGAGCCAACAACCTGTCTCTGAATGTGAGAAAAACAAAAAGAGATGGTTGTTGACTTCAAGAGACCACTGAGTGACCACTCCCTGCTGAACAACGACGGCTCCTCCGTTAAGATTGTTAAGAGCACCAAATTTCTTGGTGTTCACCTGGCGGAGAATCTCACCTGGTCCCTCAACACCAACTCCATATCAAAGAAAGCCCAGCAGTGTCTCTACTTTCTGCGAAAGCTAAGGGAAGTCCATCTCCCACCCCCCATCCTCATCACATTCTACAGAGGTGGTATTGAGAGCATCCTGAGCAGCTGCATCACTGCCTGGTTTGGAAATTGCACCATCTCGGATCGCAAGATCCTGCAGCAGATAATGAGGTCAGCTGAGAAGATTATCCAGAGTCTCTCTTCCCGCTATTACAGATATTTACACCACATGCTGCACCTGCAAAGCTATCAGCATTGTGAAGGACCCCACGTACCCCTCACACAAACTCTTCTCCCTCCTGCCATCTGGCAAAAGATACTGAAGCATTTGGGCTCTCATGACCAGACCTTGCAACATTTCTTCCCCCAAGCCATCAGACTCCTCAACACTCAGAGTCTAGACTGACATCTACATTATTTACTATTATATTGTAATTTGTCCTCTATTGTGCCTACTGTCTTGTTTATTAATTATTGTACTGCCCTGCACTGTTTTGTGCACTTTATGTAGTGCTGTGCAGGTTTGTAGTCTAGTGCAGTTTTTATGTTGTTTTGCGTAGTCTAGTGTAGCCTTGTGCTGTCTCACATAGTCTATAGTTTTGTGTTGTTTCATGTAGCACCAGGGTCCTGGAGGAACGTTGTTTTGTTTTTACTGTGCACTGTACCAGCAGTTCATGGTCGAAATGACAATAAACTTGACTTGACCTGACCTGACCTTCCTCTACCCTCCTCCCTCACTACCATTCAGGGCCCCAAACAGTCCTTCCAGGTGAGGTGACACTTCACCTGTGAGTCTGTTGGGTTTTCTACTTTATCCAGTGCTCCTGATGTGGCCTCCTGTATATCACTGAGACCCGTTGTGGATTGGGAGTCCATTTCGCCAAGCACCTACACTCTGTCTGCCAGAAAATGTGGGATCTCCCAGTGGCCACTCATTTTAATTCCACTTCTCATTCCCATTCTGATATGTCAATCCATGGCTTCCCCTACTCTTGCGATGAGGCCACACTCAGGTTGAAGGAGCAACAACTTGTATTCCATCTGGGTAGCCTCCAACCTGATGGCATGAACATCGATTTCTCAAACTTCCGCTAATGCCCCTCGGTGCTCCTCCCCCTTTTCTTTCTTCTGTGGCCTTCTCTCCTCTCCTATCAGATACTCCCTTCTCCAGCCCTGTATTACTTCTACCAATCAACTTCCCAGCTCTTTACTTCCCTACTCCCCTCTCCCAGTTTCACCTATCATCTTGTGTTTCTTGCTCCTCTCCCACCACCTTTTAACTTGACTTTTTTTTCTCTTTAGTTCTGATGATGGGTCTCAAACCGAAATGTTGACTATACTCTTTTCCTTAGATACTGCCTGGCTTGCTGAGTTGTTCCAGCATTTTGTGTGTGTTGTCTGTATTATAAACTGGTGTCTTCATGGAGAAACTAGCAATCTGAAGCACTTATCCTCTTTCTCTGACCTGTCCCCCTTACCCCTATCATCTCCAGCCAAGCAATCACAACTCCACATTGTCACTCAAACTGAAGGACATTGCAATTGTTTGTATTGTTTATATCACTATGCCTGGTTATGTCAAAATGACTGCTTAAAGATAGTATCTGTGACACAGATTTTTGCCACATCAGCATTTCCAGGCTATCATGTAGATGTTCCTTATTTACACTTTGAATCACTGACTTCATTGCATGGATTTGGTTGGCAGAATTTTATTAGAATTGCATCTTCTCACAATTCTAACAAAACAAAATTACACCATAGAAGCAGAAATTCTTGATACTTAATGAAGTTGAACCAGCTGCAATAGTTGCAGCTATTGGTTAGTTCATTGGTTCGTTATGAAGTTAGTTATTGGTGATGACCGTGCCAGAGCTATTGGATTCCATTGTAAGTGAAAGAAAGGAGAACATTTTAAGTGTACCAGTACAAAAGTGTGGGTTCTGCTTGGGTGCACAAACAGCAGGGAAATTATGAAGATGTAATATACATTAATGCTGGAGGAACCAAGTAGATCGGCAACGTCTATGGAGATGAATAAGTCGAAGTTTTGGGTCGAGGCCCTTCATCAGGACTGAATATGAAAGTATTTGAGGATAGGCACAGAGTGCAGATCATTTTGTACTGGAGTTGAACATAACAGCTTGCTGGAGCTATAACTTACATATATTGTACCAGATATAATTCCAACATAAGGGAGTTTCTCATCAGTCCCTATTGACTGGTGATACTAAAGTGCTTTGATGCTGCAGTTGGTTGTAAGGCCCTCTGTTGGTCGCGATCGACTATGAATGTGTTGCATCCTAGCTGTCTACGTCATATGCAAGCCAGGACAGTGTGACATGGGGAGCAAGTTATTGCCTACATAACAGGCTCCTCTTCACACAGCTGAATGAATCCAGAGGAATGGTAGAGACCTTTATAATTTGGCACCAATGCAGTCACAGGAGTTGCCAGTCAGTGTTGAACTCAATATAGGACTGCCTTAGGGACTCCAGCTCCAGATTTTTCTTGAGGTTTACTTCCAAAGTCTTCACCATGAGTGGGTATAGCGCAAGGCAGCAGAAGTTTGTGATCAGAGTTTTCCTTCCACTAGATGAGTTGTCAGTCATGGTTGATGAGCCCCATTCTGCCTGAAATAACTAGTTTTAAGGTGTCAGTAACCCACCTTTGTCCCTCCTCCTATCAGTAGAAACGACTTAATAGCTAAGTTGCACATAAAGGCCAAGAACTGGACTTGGTTGTCAGGGGCTCTTTTAGATGTGCATTACAGGGATCATTTAATAGGTAAATGAGAGCTTATTCTCACTGCCACTCCTGGCTATAACAACCTTATGAACCAGTTGATTAAACACTCCCATAAGATAAAAGGCCTTTTGCACTCAACCTGACCTGTTAAAATACATTGTCCATTTATGTTTGCACAAGAGCTATAATATAGTCAAGATCTGAGCTGTTCTGGCAGGAGGCTATAGTCAGTAAATATTGCATGAAAACACAGCTTTATCCATTTAATTTTGTTGGATCTGTTCTGTAGTTTGTGGGATGGTTATATCTTGTAAGCTTTCCATATTGCTATGAAATTGCCAGTCTTGTTGCTTTACTAAAATGTTTGTTAGGATTGTGCTGGTGGTTTCTTTCACTATACCCAACATATTTTTGAGGTCGATTGCCTTCAGTACACCTGTGTACCACATGGACTCTATGGCCACTTTATTCAGGATACCTGATCATATCTAATTATCCAATCATGTGCCAGCAACTCAGTGCATCAAAGCATGCAGACATGTTCAAGGTTCTGGTGTTGTTCAGACCAAGACAGACAGACATTATTGATCCCGAGGGAAATTGGGTTTCGTTACAGCCGCACCAACCAAGAATAGTGAAGAAATATAGCAATATAAAACAACAAATGATTAAATAATAATGTTCATCATGAAAAGTGGAAATAAGTCCAGGACCAGCCTATTGGCTCAGGGTGTCTGACACTCCTAGGGAGGAGTTGTAAAGTTTGATGGCCACAGGTAGGAATGACTTCCTATGACGCTCAGTGTTATACCTCGGTGGAATGAGTCTCTGGCTGAATGTAGTCCTGTGCCTAACCAGTACATTATGGAGTGGATGGGAGTCATTGTCCAAGATGGCATGCAACTTGGACAGCATCCTCTTTTCAGACAGTACCGTCAGAGAGTCCAGTTCCACCCCCACAACATCACTGGCCTTATGAATGAATTTGTTGATTCTGTTGGTGTCTGCTACCCTCAGCCTGCTGCCCCAGCACACAACAACAAACATGATAGCACTGGCCACCACAGACACGTAAAAAAACACAAAATGCTGGCAGAACTCAGCGGGCCAGACAGCATCTATGGGAGGAGGTAATAACGACGTTTTGGGCCGAAACCCTTCATCAGGAGTGAAGTAACATGGGATGGTCGAGGGGGGATAAGAAGTGGGGGGAGGGATAAAGTAGAGAGCTGGGAAGTGATAGGCTGGAGGGAAATGGGCTGGGGGAAGGTGGAGAATTATGAGAAATAAAAGAGAAAGAAAGGTAGGGCTGGGGGGAGAGATTATGGTGAGGGGGGGGGGGGAAGAGAGAGAAAGAGAACCAGACTAAAATAATAGATAGGGATGGGGGTAAGGGTGGGGGGCAGGGGTATCAACGGAGGTCAGTGAGTTGGATGTTCATGCCGACAGGAAAGAGGCTACCTAGGCGGGAGATAAGGTATTGCTCCATCAACCTGCGTGTGGCCTCATCTTGACGGTAGAGGAAGCCATGGACAGACATGTCAGAGTGGGAGTGGTCTGTGGAATTGAAGTGTGTGGCCACAGGGAGATCCTGCCACTGCTGGAGGACCGAGCGCCGGTGTTCGGCGAAATGGTCTCCCAGTCTGTGGCGGGTCTCCCCAATGTATAAATGGTCACTTCGGGAGCACCGGATACAGTATATCACCCCAGTTGACTCACAGGTGAAGTGGTGCCTCACCTGAAAGGGCTGTCTGGGGCCTGTTTCTATCTCTGGAGACACCCTATCCACCGATGTCTACTACAAACCTACTAACTCCCACAGCTACCTAGACTATTCCTCCTCCCACCCTGTCTCCTGCAAAAATGCTATCCCTTTCTCTCAATTCCTCCGCCTCTGCCGCATCTGCTCTCAGGATGAGGCCTTTCATTCTAAGACAAAAGAGATGTCTTCCTTTTTTAAATTAAAGAAAGGGCCTTCCCTTCGTCCACTATCAACTCTGCCCATCGCGTCTCCGGTATTTCACGCACCTCTGCCCTCACCCCATCCCCCCGCCAGCCCACCAGGGATAGAGTCCCCCTGGTCCTCACCTATCACCCTACCAGCCTACAGATCCAACGCATAATCCTCCATAACTTCTGCCACCTACTACGTGATCCCACCACCAACCACATCTTCCCCTCCCCCCCACTCTTTGCTTTCCGCAGGGATCACTCCCTACGCGACTCCCTTGTCCACTCATACCCCCCCATCCCTCCCCCACAGCTCCCTCCGGGCACTCATCCCTGCAAATGGAAGAAGTGCTACATCTGCCCCCATACTTCTTCCCTCACCACCATCCCAGGCCCCAGACAGTCCTTTCAGGTGAGGCACCACTTCACCTGCGAGTCATCTGGGGTGATATACTGTATCCGGTGCTTCCGATGTGACCATTTATACATTGGGGAGACCCGCCGCAGACTGGGAGACCGTTTCGCCGAACACCGGCGCTCGGTCCTCCAGCAGTGGCGGGATCTCCGTGGCCACACACTTCAATTCCACAGACCACTCCCACTCCGACATGTCTGTCCATGGCTTCCTCTACCGTCAAGATGAGGCCACAAGCAGGTCGATGGAGCAATACCTTATCTCCCGCCTGGGTAGCCTCCTTCCTGTCGGCATGAACATCCAACTCACTGACCTCCGTTGATAGCCCCTTACCCCCATCCCTATCTATTATTTTAGTCTGGTTTTCCTCTCTCTTTTCCCCCCCCTCACTATAATCTCTCCCCCCAGCCCTACCTTCCTTTCTCTTTTATTTCCCATAATTCTCCACCTTCCCCCAGCCCATTTCCCTCCAGCCTGTCACTTCCCAGCTCTCTACTTCATCCCTCCCCCTTCTTCTTATATCCCCTTGACCATCCCATGGTACTTCACTCCTGATGAAGGGTTTCAGCCCAAAACGTTGTTATTACCTCCTCCCATAGATGCTGTCTAGCCTGCTGAGTTCTGCCAGCATTTTGTGTTTTTTAATTCATCTCCAGCATCTGCAGATTCACTCGTGTTGACAGACTTGTAAAACATCTTCAGCATCATCCGGCAGATTCAAGATTCAAAAACTTTAATGTCATTCTAACCATACATTAGCTCTGCAGAGCAGAATGAGACAGCATTTCCCAGGAGCAGAGCAATCATAACATAACAAACGCAACACTAAATAATAAACATAACAATAAATAGTAAATAATAAATAGTAAAACACAAAGCCACATGTCAGTTAAAAACAAGTTCTAAGTGTCCAAAACAGTCAGGTAGAGCTGCTATTTAAGCAGTCTGACTGCCTGTGGGAGGAAGCTGTTTAGTCGCCTTGTGGTTTTAGTTCTGATGCTCCTGTAATGTTTACCTGATCGCAGAAGAACAAACAGTTCATGGAGAGGGTGTGAGGGGTCTTTAATGATGTACCGTGTCTTCTGGAGGCATCGACTCTGAAAGAGGTCTTGGACAGAAGGTAGGGAGACCCCAGTAACCTTCTCTGCTCCCCTAACTACCCTCTGCAAGGCTTTTTTGTTGGCAGCACTGCAGCTGGAGTACCAGGTTGTGATGCAAGAGGTCAGCACACTCTCAGCCATGCCTCTGTAGAATGTAGTTAAGATGTTAGTGGGGAGTGATGCTTGTTTAAGCTTCCTCAGAAAGTGTCATCTCTGCTAGGCTCGTTTCACAATCCCAGTGGTGCTCCTGGACCAGGTTAGATTGTCCGAGATCTGCACCCCGAGGAACTTGATGTTTTCCACTCTCTCCACTGTGGAGCCAATGATGCTGAGGGGTGTGTGCTCAGGCTGAGACTGTCTGAAATCAATGATCATCTCCTTGGTTTTGGTGACATTAACCATCAAGTTGTTGTCACTGCACCAGCTCTCTAGGTGTTTGACCAACTCCCTGTACATTGTTTCATCATTTTTGCTGATGAGCCCCACCAGTGGTATCATCAGCAAATTTAATGATCAGGTTCTCCTTGAATCTGGCTGCACAGTCATGTGTTAGCAGTGTAAACAGCTGTGGGCTAAGCACACAGCCTTGTGGGGATCCAGTGCTCAGTGTGATGGAGTCAGAGATGTTCCTGCCAACATGGACTGACTGTGGTCTCTCTGTCAAGAAATCCAGAATCCAGCGACACATGGCAGTGTTAAGGCCAAGCAGCGACAGTTTCTCCACTAGTCTCTGCGGGATGATGGTATTGAATGCTGAATTGAAATCAATGTACAGAATTCTGGCCTAAGTGTCTTTGTTGTCCAAGTGAGAGAGAACTGTGTGCAGTGTGGTGGATATTGCATCCTCCGTAGAGCGATTTGGACGATAAGCAAACTGTAGAGGATCCAGTGATGAGGGGAGGCTGGCTGTGATATGAGGCTTGACAAGATGTTAAAGGACCTCAGTCTACCAAACATCTGAATGTGGGAGAGATGTGATCTAAGTGACTTTAACCGTGGAATGGTTGTTGGTGTCAGACAGGGTGGCTTGAGTATTTCAGAAACTGCTGATCTCCTGGGATTTTTCACACACAACAATCTCTAGAGTTTACAGACAATGGTATGAAAAACAGAAAACGTACAGTGAGCAGCAGTTCTATGGGTGAAAACACCTGGTTAATTTAGAAAGATCTAGATGAGAAGGCCAGACTAGTTCAAGCTAACAGGAAACCGAAAGTAATTTAATAATCACATGTCACAACAGTGGTGTGCAGAAGTACATCTCTGAACACACAATATGTCAAAGCTTGAAGTAGATGGGCTACAGCAGCAGGAGAGGATAAGCATACACTCAGCGACCACTTTGTTTGGTATAGGAGATATCTAATAAAGTGGCCACTGAGTGTACTTGAGACCTACTGGTGAATAAATATACAATGGATTTTGATTACATTTACCTCCTATCCCCTATTATGTTTATGTAAAGTTGCTACTGAAGATAAGACCATAAGATATAGGAGCAGGTTTAAACTATTTGGCCCATCAAGTCTGATCCATTTCCCTCTCAACTTCATTCTCCTGCTTTCTCACCATAAGCTTTCATGCCCTGACTAATCAATAACCAATCAGCTTCCACCTTAAACACACCCAATGACCTGGCCTCCACAGCCTCCTGTGGCAACAAATTCCAAAGAAATTCCTTCTCAACTGCTCTAAATGGACTGCCTCTATTGTGCCCTCTGGTCTTAGACTTTCCCACCATAGAAGACAACCATTTTGTTGGGGCCTTCTAACATTCAATAGCTTTCAATGAGATCCCTCCTCATTCTTCTGAATTCCAGTGAATAAATGCTTACAGGCATCATTTGGTCTCATCCTGCTTGTTATTTTTTCAAAGAATTCCAACAAATTTGTTATGCAAGATTTTCCCTTAAGGGAACCACGCTAACTTTAGCCTAATTTATCATGTGCCTCCAAGTACCCTGAAACTATATCCTTAACAATCACCTATAGCATCTTCCTAACCATTGAGGTCAAATTTCCTTTATTTTGCATTCCTCCCCTAAAGAATGGAGTGACATCTGTAAGGAACCATTCCAGAAGCTAGATGTTCTTAAAAGATCTTTACTAATTTCTCCACAATCTCTTCAGCTACCTCTTTCAGAACCCTGGGGTGTCATCCATCCAGTCCAGGTGACTTATCTATCTTTGTGCCTTTCAATTTCCCAAGCACCTTCTCCTTAGTAATAGCAACTGCATTTACTTCTGCCTTCTGACACTCTCAAACTTCCAGCATGCTGCCAGTGTCCTCCATAATGAATGCAAAGCACTTCATTCATTTGCTATTTCTACTTCTCTAGCATCATTTTTCAGCGGTCCAATATCTGCTCTCGCCTCTTATACTCTTTATTTATTTGAAAAAATCTTTTGGAATCCTCTTTGATATTGTTGGCTGGCTTACTTTCCTATTTCATCTTTTTTCATCCTTATGGCTTTTTTTTTGGTTTTTTGGTTAACCTTCTGTTAGTTACTACAAATTTTCTAATTCTCTAACATAAATTTTTGCTCTATCATGTGTCCTCTCTTTTGCTTTTATGTTGACTTCTACTTCCTGTGTCAGCCACAGTTGCAACATCCTGAATACTATTTCGTTGGGCTGTACCAGTCCTGTGCTTTCTGATTTACTCCCAGAAACTGCAGCCATTGTTGCTCTGCCTTTATCCCTGCTAGTGTCCCCTTCCAATCAACTTAGCCCTACTCCTCTTTCATGCCTCTATAATTCCCTTTATTCCACTATAATACTGATGCAAATGACTTTAACCTCTCCTCCTCAAATTGCAGGATCACTGCCTCCAAAGGGTTCCTTTGCCCTTAGCTCCCTAATCAAATCCAGTTCATTACACAACAGAGCCTGATAAATTCTGTAGATGCTGAAAATCCAAAGCAACACACACAAAAGTTCAGGCAGAATCGATGGATATGAATAAACATTTGACATTTCAGGCTGAGACCGTTATTCAGGACTGAAACACCTAAACTAGAATAGCTGATCCTCTAGTGTGCTCAACCACAAGCTGCTCTGAAAAGTTACCCTGTTGGCATTCTATGAATTCTCTCTCTTGGGATCCAGCACTAAACTCCCTACATATTGAAATTCCCCATGACTATTCTAACATGACCCTTTTGATAAGCATTTTTCATCTCCCATTGTAATTTATAACCCACAGCCTGGCTACTGTTCGGAGGCCTGTATGTAACTCTCATCAGTCTTTTTAATCTTGCAGTTTTTAAACTCTGCCCACAAGGATTCTACAGCTTCAGATCCAATGTCACCTCTTTCTAAGGATTTTGTTTCATATTTTACCAAAGAACTACCCTACCCCCTCTGCCTACCTGCCTGTCCTATTGGTACAATGTGTATCCTTGGATTTTAAGCTCCTAGCTATAATCTTCTTTCAGTCACGATTTAGAGACGTCCCAACGTCATACATGCCAATCTCTACCTGCTGTACAAGATCATCTGCCTTATTCCGTGCACAGCATGCATTCAAGTATAACACCTTCAGTCCTATATTTATTACCTTTTTTGGTTTTGTCACCTTTTTATACTGCAGCTCATCCAAGTGTCTATAGTTTTGCCTTATCATCTGCCTTTTCTTCTTGATAGTCTCACTACACACTGCCTCTGCTCGCAAACCAGCAGGCCTATCATCAGCCCTATCACTCTGGTTCCCATCCCCCTGCCAAATCAGCTTAACCCCTGCTGATGCTGATGTCCCACAGAGGAGTTGTCACAGATGAATTATTGAGCTAAACAGTGTTAGTGGTTTTATTAATGCTTGGGAATTATCAATAAAACAAACATACACAAAGCTCTATTGTAATTATTTGTAATCTAATCCTAACCGCATTTACAAACTGCTTGTTTGTGAGAACTGTAATTATGCTGTCAAGTATTAAGCAAAGCTATATGCAAAATTATATTGTGAACTGAATGTTTTTTTTCCAAACACCAGAAGTATGAACTTCTGCTCTTTGACTTTTTACAAAGTTATGTTGAAGAATAGCTATTGAAAGAAATAAAAACAGAAAATTCTAGAAATACTTAGCAGGTCATGTAATACATGCCGTAGAGTGCAAAAGTGGTGTTTCATCAGATGTTTGACCTGCTGAGCTTTGCTGGCATTGTCTTTATTTAACCTCATGTTTTCCAGCACATGCAGTGCTTTGCCTTTTGAGCAATAAGTCACTGTGTATTGAAGTGCAGTTCAGTATTGTCTCTCTGAGATGGCATACGTTCTCCATCAGGACTAGTTTTGTATTGTTGCAAGAAAAAGTCTGTGAACCCTTTGCATTTGCCTGTTTTTTTGCATTAATTACTCATAAAATATGATCTCCTCTTCATCTAAGCCACAATAATCTACAAACCTAATCTGCCTAAACTAATATTACTCAAACAATTGAACTACTTTCATCAATACTGAGTGCATCATTTAAGCAATATGCTTAATATGCAATATGCTTAAAAGTATATGAACCTCTGGAGTAATGCCTTCTACAAAAGCTATTTGGAATCAGGCTTTTCAATAAATGAAGTGAGATTGGTGACGTGGTTGCAGAGGTACCCTGCCCTAGTTTTTAAAAAGAGACACACAAAGCCAGTTTACAGAAAAAGTCTGCTCTTCTCAAAACAGATCTGTTTATTTGCATCATGCCTTGATCAGAACAACTTTCAGAGGACCTTTGAAGAAAAACTGTAGAGATGCATGAAGTTGGAAAAGCCTGCAAAAGCATTTCTAAAGACCTGAGTGTTCATCAGCCAACAGTAGGAGAAATTATCTACAAATGGAGGAAATTCGGTACTGTTGCTACTCTCCCTTGGAGTGGGCGTCCTGCAAAGATCACCCCAAGAGCACAACATATATTGCTGAAAGAGGTGAAAAAGAACCCAAGAGTAACTGCAAAAGACCTGCAGAGATCTCTAGAATTTTCTAAAATCTCTGTTCATGTGTCCACTATAAGAAAGACACTGAACAAGAATGGTCTTCATAGAAGGGCACCTTGTAGGAAGCCACTGCTCTCCAAAGTAAAAGATTGCTGCAAGTCTCAAGTTTGCAGAAGACCACCTGGATGTTCCACAATGCTTTTGAACAATATTCTGTGAACAAATGAGACAAAAGTTGAACTTTTTGGCAGAAATGCACACACCGTAATATTTACAGGAAAAAGGGCACTGCACACCAACACCAAAACCTCATCCCAACTGTGAAGCATGGTTTGAGGCTGTTTTGCTGCCTCAAGGCCTGGACAACTTTCAGTCGTTGAGAGAACAATGGATTCAAAATTGTGTCGAGACATTTTACAGGAGAATGTCAGGGTAGCAGTCAATCACCCGAAATTTAATAGAAGTTGGATGATGCAACAATAGAATGATCCAAAACACGAGTAAATCAATGAAAGAATGGTTTAAAAAGAAGAATGGCTAAGTCAGAGTCCAGACCTCAACCTAATTGAGGTGCTGTGGCATGACCTGAAGAAGGCATTTCATGCAGGGTATCCCAGAAATATTGATGAACTGAGCCAATTTTTGTAAAATGGGGAAATGATATAAAATTCCTCCGCACTGTGGCGGCGGTTATTGCTGCTAAAGGAGGTTCTACCAGTTAATTAAATACATACTTTTTCTAGCCTGGACTGTGAATGATTAAACACGGTGTTCAATTAAGACATGAAAAGTACAATATTTGTGTGTTACTAGTTTAGTCAGATTGGGTTGGTCTGTTATTGTGGCTTAGATGAAGATCAGACCACATTTTATGAGCAATTAATGCAGAAAACTTGGTAATTACAAAGGGTTCACCAACTTTTTCTTGCAACTGTATGCCCATCTTTACCTTTATAATATAAGCAGAGACCTGTTTTATAGAATAATGTACCTGTTGGGATGGCTTTATTAAGGAGAATTTAAGTATGCTGCTTATTTCTTTTCTCAGTCCTATGGTAGGAGTCAATGAACATGTACATTTATTTCTTGCATAAAAAGCTGTACCATTCAACCTTTTATCCCCCACTCCAGACCATTTTGAACTATTAAATTCACCTCAGAATGAATTGATAATATGGCAATTTACTGACTGTCTTTTAATGAGCTTGAAGCTGAACAGTTGCAGAAGCATTCGGCTGTAACCAGTGTTGAAATTTTAAAATTAATTTTTTTACTTCTCTCTGGGTTTTGTGTTTTATTATTTAGAAACAGGAAATTGCTTTAAGTAACCCAGGTTTATTTCTGTCTAACTTTTTACATTGCCTTTTTTTTCCAGAAATATGGAGAAGTGGAAGACTTTCAAGAGGATACTCCTTTAAGTGTTAGAATAACTTTTAAGACGAGAATTGAAGCAGAAAATGTAAGTACCATGATTGACTTGCATTGTCATTGAAATGATTTTGAATATTTGTTGCCAGCAGATTATTACTCAATTAGTCATAATTTGCCTCCATTATGTATAGGAGCATCTAAGGATGTAGAGTCATAGAGTGTACCATTATTTTCCACTTTCCAGGGGAAAACTTTGAAAACTTCCCTGATCACTTTTTTTTATATTGTCATATATGTTTATGCAATCAAACTGTCGTGAAAGGAAATCATGTTTTGACGAATTCATTAGAAATTTTGATAATATAATGAGCAAGATGGATAAAAAGAAACCAATAGATGGATTTGTAGTGGATTTTAAATTCCAAAGGCAACTTGTTAAAGTCCTGCCTAAAAATCTTCTGCGCAAGCTGAGAGCTCATGGTATTTGTGAAATGAATTAGAATGAATAGAGAATTAGCTGTCTAACAGGAAATGTGGGTCATTTTCATTTTGGTATGCTGTAACTAATTGGTTGCCATTAGGATCGGTGCTAGGGCCTTAATTTTATTTAGTCTGTGTTAATGACGTGGATGAAATTCCAGATGTCTTGCAGCCAAGTTTGCTGATGTTACAAAGGTATTTGGAAAAGCAAAAGTTTGCAAAGGGATTTAGCTTAGTTAAGCTGGAAAAAAGGCTTGGCTGGTGAAGCATTATGTAGGGAAATTTGTTCAGTGAAGTAAAATAAGCAGAATATTGTCTAAAGGTGCCGTTACTACAGAATGGAGCCATTCAAAGGGACCTGGGTGCTATTCTACATAAACATAAGGTTGGCACTGGTAATTATGTAAGAGGGCAAATAGAATGTTAAGTAGAGAAGCTTTGCTAATATTGTACTGATCAGAATTGGGTTTAATAACACTGGTATATGTCATAAAATTTGTAGTTTTGCATTAGCAGTACATTGCAATACATAATAAAAACTATAAATTAAAATAAGAATATATATAAATTAAATAATCAGTGCAAAACAGAGCAAAAAAGAGGGGGAAAATAGGTAATATACTTATGTGCATTGTCCATTCAGAAATGTGATGGCAGAGGGAAGAAGCTGCTCCTAAAATGTTGAGTGTGTGTCTCCAGGTTCCCGTACCACCACCTTGTTGGTAGTGATGAGAAGAGGGCATGTCCTGGATGATGGTATCCTTAATGATGATTCTGCCTTTCTGAGGCATCACCTTTTGAAGATGTCTGGCGAGGCTACTACCTATAATAGAGCTAGCTGACTTTGCAACTTCCTCCTTTTTTCGATCCTGTGCAGCAGCTTCTCCAAACCAGATGGTAATGCAACCAATTAGAATGCACCCTGTGGCACACCTGTAGAAATTTGCTAGAGTCTTTGCTGACATACCAAGTCTCCTCAAACTCCTAATGAAATATAGTAGCAGATCTTATTGCAGAATGCTGGAGCAATGGCTGGAAAGCTTGCTGTGAGCCAGTCGAAGTTGACTGCTGGGGCTTTGTTGGCCATTCATTACAGCGGACTCTTAAACTCCTTGGAGTTAAAGAACTGCAGTGCAGAAGAGCCACCAAGAACATTCTGGAGGCTGCTGAATAGGCCTCGCGGTGGCTGTGGATCCAGAGGGGGGGATCTGTGGAGTAGTGTACCACTTGGACATAAGTCGGGGGCTGATCACCCCTGGCTGGGTCGCCCGGGCGAGGGTGTCTGATGATTAAAGACCCGAAACATCCTACGACCCCAGATTCATCACTGAAGATGTGTCCAAGTAGCTCTAGAAGGTGTATTTTACAACTACAGCCCAAGATAGATCTTCAGAGATGTTGACACCCAGGAACTTGAAACTGCTGATCCCTCTATGAGGACTGACCAGCTGATCTTTCTCCACTCCTGTAAGCTTCTTCGCACCATCTGAAATACTGCCAACAATAGTTGTGTCCTTTGCAAATTTATAAATGGTATTCGATGCTTAGCCACACAGTCAAGCTGGGTGTAAAGAGAGTAGATCTGGCATTAAACATAAGAAACAGAAGCAGGACTACTTCTGTATATCTACCTAACTTTTTGTAGGTTTTTCTGTCCAAGCGCATTTGTGTTTCCATACCAGGCCATGATGCAACCAGTCAATATTCTCTCCACCACACATCTATAAATGTTCGTTAAAATTTAAGATGTCATACCAAATCTTTGCAAACTTTTATGGAAGTAGAGGTGCTTCTGTGCTTTTTTCATAATGCTATTATGTGCTGAAACTAGGACAAATTCTCTGAAATAATGCTGAGGAATTTAAAGTTGCTGACCTCTGAGGAGAACTGGCTCATGTACTTCCAGTTTCCTCCCCCTGAAGTCAATAATCAATTCCTTAGTCTTGCTGACATTGAGTGTGAGATTGTTGTTGTGGTTCCAGTCAGCCAGATTTTAAATCTCCTTTCTATATGCTGATTTGCCAACACCTTTAATTCAGCCAATGACAATGGTGTTGTCAGCAAACTACAATTTAGCATTATAGGTATACCTAGCCTCACAGTCATAAGTATAAAGTGGTAAAACAGGGGGCTAAGCCCACAGCCTAGTGGTGCACCTGAGGTGGTGATGGAGATTGTGTAGGAGTTGTTGTTGCCAATCTGATCTGACTGGGCTCTGCAATTGAGGAAATTGAGTTCCACAATTGCACAAGTAGGTATTGAGGCCTAGATCTTGAAGCGTATTGATTAGTTTTGAGGGGATGATATTATCAAATGCTATCAATACTATATAAATCTCACCTTTAAGTCCTCAGCCTTATTCTCCAGTGACTGTACATTTGCTAACAAGATGCTAGATAGAGGAAGTTTAATGCTTCAGCATTTTATCCTGACTTTGAGTCCTACCCTCCTCCTCCTCATACGGCCATGGTAATGTACCTGCGTCTGACTAGAGGTGCCATACCTGCAATCTTGAGGGTTAAGTCTGTCTAGTCCTTTAGAAAATAGTTAAATTGCTAGTTCATTAAGATGATTCAAAGGTACTGTGGCGACCCATTTCCTGGCGCATCCGAACCGACTCACAATTAGATAGCCTACGGGGGTTTGCGAGCACAGAGCTTTGGAGCCTCTGCACCATGGGGGGCCGGTTGAGGGAGGCTTAAAAGTGAGGCTGAAGTTTTCGAATAAAGTTTTTTTCTTCGACTGCAGTTACCGACTCCGTGTCGTAATTTTAGTGCTGCGTGTAGCACACCGCTACAGTACATTACTTAAAGGGAAATTAGGGGTTGCAGTGAGAGTATTTCCTGTTTAAGTTATATGATTAGCTTTGTGTAATATCAGTAACTCAGAGTCCAAGATACCAGCAAAAATTCCTGAAAAATTGCTGCTACAGCTACATGGCTATTTGTGAACCTGGTTTACAAATTAATGTAAATACAGTATATTGACAAAATGCTTTCTATTGTCATCTAAGGTGGTTTAATATTCAGAAAAGCATGGATCTGAAAGTGTTTATTTTGGAGGTGGAAATATTCTCTTGGGTTGTTGGAATTTTTTATTTACCTGCTAAAAACACTAGGATAAATTTCTCCCTGCAGTTACTCACCTACAAAAACAGGATATTGCATGTGGCAGAATCAGAAATTGAAGAAGATTACAGAAAGCATTTAGCCTTGAGAAATTACTAAAAATAGAAATAAAATCATAGATGCATTTGGCTTTGAGAAATAACAAAAACAATCTAGGAAGGTATTTCCTTAGCTAATGAAAGCAGTTAATGATGTTAGATTAAAAGAAAACCAGCAAAATTAGGGAGATAACCATATGAAAAACTGGCAAGAAAAATAAGATTGTAAGTGCTCTCTTTGTATGCAAATAAGAGAGTAGTGAATTAAAGGTAGTTCATTTCAAGGCAAAGGTAGAGGAAATTCTGTAAGGGTTGATAATGAAATCAAGCAGTAACTGTAGAGATAGAAGAAACCTAGGAGTGTTGTTAATATTCAAGAGAATAGATGGGAGAATTATGAACTGTAGCTCAATTACTCAGCAGGGTAGATGACATTTGTTGAAGGAGAAATAGTTAATGTTTCTAGTCCACAACCCTTTTGTCAAAACTGGAAAAGAGAATTGGAGATTTTTCCATTCTGATGAAGGCTAGTGGACAAGAAATCAGAATTGTTTTTCCTTCCACATATACTGCCTGACCTTTCCTAATGTTTCCAGCATTTCCCATTTTTGTTTGCACTTGAAGTTTTGATTTTCAAATAGTCTGACATCAGTTATTAGGAAAATGCAATCTGATTTTAATCCAGGAAAATGCTGGAAAACTTGAAAGAAGTAACAACCCCACTTGTAGACTCAGAAGTATGCAATATAATGAAATGTTTTCCATGAATATAATTTAAAAGGAGGGGGAGCAAAAGATAAAAATTAATATCCCATGAATGAAATTTGGTGCAACTGTTTCTTTATGATATTATAGTGCTACCAGGTTAAAGCACTTACATAGACATGTTTAACCACTTTGTTAAACCAAGGATGACCAGTACGTAGTGTCATTCGGAGAGTGAAGGAGAAGTTTGCGCTTTATAATTGTTAAGCTGACCACCTTATATAATGAGCAAATTATGTTTGCATGAATGTTCAATGTAAGTGGTGTAAAGGTATCAAGAATGTTGCAGAGCATTAGATTGAAAGAATTTATTTCTCAAATGTGTGTTGAACTTACTGGTAAATGGGAATGGTTTCAAGCAAAGTAATTCAGAGCTTCTGCAGAAAATTAGCTAAACACAGAATCCAAACTTCCTGGCAAGTTTGAAGTGCTGAATCTTTTTGTCCACTCCTGTGCTGGGTTTCATGCAGAATCCAGTAGCAGAGCTCCATGTTCATTTTCTTTCATGGTATTAATGCTGAGGAATCAGCTCTCAAATCCTGTGTGAAGCTAGATCTATGACCCTATTGATTTTGGAAGCAGTTTTGGGTTGCGAGAAGAATGCAAAGGCGGTGTCCTTTCTTAATAGTTATTTCAGATTAATGTTTTTTAATTATGTGTTTTGGGTGATTTCATTTTTAATTTTTCCATCACTTTTAATAGTTTAATTACCTCTGAATATAAGAGGCATTAGGTTGTGAATCCTGCTGTGCTGCTTACAAGCAGTTAGCAGTTCTGTAGGGAGCCGTTATATTCTGTAAATCTTGTACCTATGAGCATGCACGCAAAAGTCTGAGACAAGCTGGAGATCAAGTGCCGCACATAGCGGCAGCACTGGATTCCCCATTCACACCAATGTCGGATCACTGTACTGAAGAGAGGGGCTGGATGCACTTCGCATCTGGTCCCTCAGCTTCATGCGAGGGAAGACTGTTGTACAAATGGGACGTTGACCTCTGGAAAAGGTAAGTGTTTGAGATAATTTAATGGATTTAATCATTTGTAGTGTATTAATGCATTTTAATTCAAATTGTTTTACTTAAAATTGTTTTTTTTTAAATTCTGCACAGGCTGCAAATCAGGGTACAAAGTTCAAAGGTCGAAACCTTCAGATCTCATGGTACAAGCCTAAAGCACCTTCAGTATCAACAGAACCGGAGGAGGAGGAAACAAAAGAAGAGGTACTGCACTGGCCGTAGAATTTCTCTCTTCTTGGAATAATACAGTAGTGTCTGTTACCACCACCACCCTGCGCTCCCCCCTCCCCCACACACATCTCCATTCTTATCAGTTCATACTGATCAAATCACTGATCAGGACACAATTTGACTGAGGAGGAGATTGCCAAAAATAATGCATCCTTAGGTTGTACATGTAATATATAATGTTTTCTGCATTAATATATGCATTGAATTATGATTTATTTTGGTCTTGGGGTGAGAGAGGTCTTTAAGTTTTGCACTGTGCTTTCTGATGTAAATTCTTATGTTGCTTGAATAGGTGTCAGTGTGTACTGATTACAGTCAGAAACTATATTTGTTGCTGTTGCACATAAGCTACAAAAACTGATGCTTGCACACAAGTTAAATTTGATAGGGCTAGCATTATCAGTAAACATCAGGCAATAATATGAATGAATGAATTATATATATATTCTCCTTCCTTGAAGGTGCTGATTCATAGTGAATTACGTTTGCCATAGCATTTCATTTGCCACCAATTATTTATACCTTGTGGGACTGTCAACAGATCCTTTGAGCATCAGGTTTATTTATGTGCTCTCAAGACCTAGCCCCACATCCCTGCAACTTCAGCAAGATAGAGTATGGGAGTATGGATCTGCTCTGCTTTATTGTACCTCACCTTCAACTCCTACAGTTAATTTAAGCACCTCGTTTGCTCTCCATGAGATAACACAAAACATTTACAGATGAAGATTTGAATATGAGTGTCCATTTCTAACTAAATTGGAACTTAAGATACTGTAGCAGGAATTAGATATTTGGTCCTTGATGCCTGGCTATGTCACTCAAGAAGGGCCATTACTTTGAGAAAATATAGTTTAGATCTGTTCTAGGCCAACGCAGTCAATTAACATTTACACTGAATTTTTTTCTGTTTAAGTTTTTTTGACATCAACTTTTCATTATTACAGATTTATAAACTAAGCTGTGTTCCATTGCCTTGTATCTCAGTGTGCTTTGTAGGAAACAAATTAATTAGTGAACTAGGGAGCAAGAGAATTCATCTCCTGCATTAACACTAGGACATTATGGAGGTTTTAAATTCTAATTATTACAGGAAAGAGACAGAAAACAATTTGATTCTGAAATATTGGGTCAGTATTGCAAAGGTTCAGATTATTCTTTGAAAATCAATTAAATGTAAAGGTGTCACCTGGACTTTTCTGTTAATTTGCACTCTGCTAATTGTTTACCACCATCCCTTTATTTGCTGTAGGCCATGTGTGTATGGTTCATTTAAAAATATTAAGGAGATTAAAATGCTGTAGTAAAATTCCCAACACTTAGATTTGTTCGAAGCATCCATTCAGATAAAAAGAAGAACCACTACAAAGATGGAAAATTCAAATATTGCCAGTAGTACACCTTGCCAACTAAACAGAAAATTTAATACTTTGGTAACCATCACTTCCAACAGAATTTGGTGAAGAGGTTGGTCCTAATCATATTCTTTAACTAAAGTTATGAAACAAATTGTAATTAAAAATTGTACTGTGATTCATTTGATATACCATCTCCAAGCTGTCAAAAGCCCTGAAAATACAAAATATCTGAAGTAAAGAAAATTTCCACCAGAAAGTAGTGGAAATACTCAGCAGGCAAGGTAGCATCTACAGAGTGAGAAACGGGGTTAACATTTCAGACTCATCAGTCAGAGCTGTGTAGTAGTTTTGAATGCATGTTTCCTCATATTGAATGTATGGTATTTATTGAATCGATATAGAAATGTCTGTTAAAACGTACAGATTTTGTTTGCCACTTGTTGACCTAGAATTGATCAGCAAATCTTAGTTGCTTTCATGAAGAATCTGTCAAGATGTCTCTGCTAGGCCTTAGACGAAATGATATTTGTTGTTAGATACTTTTTTTCCCCCCACATAATGGTGAAATGATTTCATGGTTTCTGATTCCCCAACTCAAATCATGAACACTGTTCAATGATCTTGAGTAAGTGCCCCTTTTTTATTTGGCATGAGTTCATCTTTTCACTTTTTAAAAGATTACAGGCATCTGCATTTAACAAAATATAAATCAGCATCATTGTACCTTATTCAGAATTAATCATGGAAAAATTTGATTTATAGGGCAAAGAGAAATTGGAGATAAAGAACCAGGTTTAAAAGTTATTTTAATTTCTGTGGTTTGATTATTAAAATACAAATAGTTGATTGAATCAAGTTATTAATTTGGTTGAGCCATTTGAACTACAGTATGGAATATATTGCAAAAGGAAAACAAGTTTATCTTTTTGATGGAACTGGTTTTTTTAAATTAATGATCAAAAATAGAAATATATTCTATACATGTAGGATTGAAGTTGTAGTGTAGCGAGTTATTCATATTACTCATGGACAAATAAATTTTAGTAATAAAGGTACAAAATTTTGATCTAGGGTTTTCAATGGTTTTAAGTAAATATTGGTCTCTTAATGTAATTTGTGTGTCCATTACTTTGAAGGTGTGATGCACTTAGTTAACTTTCTGTTGACTTGAGAAAGGAAGAAAGATTCCAAGAATCTTAATACTATTCCAGGATCTTTATACCTGAATTTCACAGCATAATTTCAGGGTCAGGGAAAGCAGATATAATCCATTGCAGGAAACCTATGGCATTCTTTTGATTCATTTGAATAATAGTTCCATTCAAATTGGAGCTAGGTAATACCTTTTTAAAAGACAAGAATTAATTAAAGCTCAAAGGACAAGCACGTTAGTTAGTAAACGATGAACATTTTTGAGTAGTCCATCATGAAGAATGGAATTCCAACTGAGAAACTAGAGTAATTTAAAAAAGAATAAAACTAGCATATTAGGTTATTTTGTTGTTTTTGGATATTAGAAAAGGATTTTTCCTGTCCCATCTGCAGAATTTTATTTAGGTAAATTTTACATATAATTCTAGCTCCAGGGAAACCAACAAGAAGGAGGTCAATATATGAGGAAAACTGGCGATTAAGTATACAATGAACAAAACAACTAATTAAGAAGCTCAGCACTTTATTGCAGGTCTATGTGTTGTGGCATTACTCCATCACATTCTCTGAATACTGCAGAGAAAGGTGAATAGGGAAATTGTGGACTGCATTAAGTACAAGTGTGGTTTAATTCCCCTCCCTCCCACTCAAAACATTTCCTATCAGATAAAGCTGATACTGTGATGCATGCATGTATGTATGTAGATTATATGTACCAGAGAATCCTGAAATAAAATATTTTCTTGCCACTGTTTTTGAAGTATTAGTATGATCTGTGTGTGATACCTAATGTTATTTAATAAAAGTATAATCAAACCAAAACCTAGTTTCTGGTGGCAGTGATTTGCCAAAACTCATAGCTCAAAACAATTGTTTTAAAATGTAATTTTTCATAAATGCACACGAGGAAGATTATTTTTCAGAGTTTTTTTTTAAATAAGGATGATGAATTAAATGGGACTGCTTTATCAGCTGTTTCATCATTTGTGAACTGACTACAGAGTGCTAAATGTGGATGGATTCCATATCTTGTTTTTTTCTATCAGAACTTCCTTTATCTCCTTAAGTAATTGCTAATGTTTTATTTTCTTAGAAAATGTTTGCTGTGGCTGCTACCTGTCTTCAGTAACCTGTTGGAAAAAGATTATTTGCTGGCTTGAAGCCCTAGTTATTACATACAGAGATTTGCATTTAACGAGTTAAGATTCCTTTAGCAAAACCTCTTTCAAGTTGAATTTGAAATGCAAGTCTTGAATTGGTCTAGATATGTGTTATGTTTGGAATGAAAGAAGATCAATATTTCTGAGCTGAGGAGATAGAAACGGCACACTTCCAATTCTCAATTCTTGCACATATTCCCACAAGCCTACTTTTATTGCTGTATCATTCAGTTGCCAGGCCCCTAATCTCTTGAATCTCCTTCATAAACCTTTCTCTATCTTCTCTTTTAAAGCTTGTTTGACTAGTTGTTTCATTTACTGTCATAACGTGTACTTAAAGGGCTCCATAGCAGATTTTACTTGGCATAATTCGTGAAGTGTTGTGGGAAATTTTTACTAAAAGATTCAAATTGAAATTATAAATGAGAATACAGCAGCATATCATTACAAAACTCACCAAATGTTATGCTCCATCAATTATATAGGGAATGAGGTGGAGTAGAAAAACATATTTAATTTTTGAACAAGCCTTCTGTTGATGGTACTTCTAAGTTGCAGATCATAACACAACATGGAATAAAATGAAATGAACACTTGGTTGGTGTATTCTTCTGTTTTAACTAATCAGAATCAGAATCAGGTTTGTTATCACTGGCATGTGAGGTGAAAGTAGTTAACTTAGCAGCAGCGGTTCAATGCAACAACACATAATCTAGCAGAGAGAGAGAGAAAAAATACATAAAATAAAACATAATAAATATACAAGTAAATCAGTTACATATATTGAATAGATTGTTAAAAAATGTGCAAAAACAAATACTGTGTATTTAAAAAAAAAAGTGAGGTAGTGTCCAAAGCTTCAAAGTCCATTCAGGAATCGGATGGCAGAGGGGAATCATTACAAATGAAATAGAAATTTAGGAAGAAAATTGATGGGCTACCTGGTGTATGGGTTGGTGGAAGTTAAGAACGACGCTGTCTGTAAGGTGTTTGTATGTTCTTCCCTTGACCTTATGGATTTCCTCCAAGTGCTCCGGTTATTTCCTATAGTCCAAAGATGTACTCATTAGGTTCATTGGTCATTGTAAGTTGTCCTGTGATTAGGCTAGTGTTAAATAGGGGGGTTGTTGGGTCGGCAGGGCCTGGTCCATGCTATATCTCTAAAATAAAAATAATATTTAAAAAAACATCTGGAGCAGACAAATGTTCTGAAATTTCTTATTGATGCTTATAGAGATTTGACAATTGAAACAATGTATTTTTAGAAATGATAGCTGGAACACAACAAAAAAGACAGAGAACGTTGGCCTGTGGTGACAAATACTTCAAAAATGTTACTTTTAATATTCCAAAGGATTTATGACTGATAATCGAAGATACTAAGCTGACTTGATGATTGTTTATTCAACGATACACTTAAACTTAGAATTTTGTGTTCCCTCCAAGGGGAAAGTCAGTCTTGAATACAGGTGTAAAAGTTCAAAGTACATTTTATTATCAAAGTACATATATATGAAAGTGACTCTTGAGTGTGCAACATCTTAAAGGAAACATGTCACCAAAATCATCCTTAATCACAGTGAGCAAAAGGTATACAGAAAATTTGAGCCTGAGAATGAGTAGATTGAGTGTCCGTAATGAGCTTGAGTGCTTTGTTTCTCAACTGCCGGTGATGTTGCTGTCGTGTAATATTGTGGAACAATAACAAGTTCATTGTTAAATCAGTAATGCAGTAAACAGTTAACATGACATTATTTGTTTACAACCAGCTGAGGAATTTGGGAGGGAAATACTTGGAAGTTTTGAGTTTGAGCATTGTTCACAGAAGAATTATGAGGAATGATTAAAATATGATGTGCTGGTTAAAGTGGGGTTTTTTAATAATGGAATGAAAGGTGACAAACAGGAAAAAAAACTTCCTGTGTATTTGAGTATTTGAAACTGAAAATAATGGAAAAACTCAGAGGCAGCATCCTGATCTGACATGAGTTTTTCCATTACTTTCTGTTCTAACAAAGGTTGCACACTAGAAATGTTGGCTATAATCTTTTCCTCAAGTACTGCCTAACCTGAAGATTTGCCTACCCTCCAATATTTGGTTTTTGTTTTAGGCTTCCAGCAACTGCAGTGTCTTTGATGTTCAGTTCTTTGCATTTCATTGCCATCTTTAGTAGAAAGTTTTTTCTACTTTTCTTCATAAGCTAGTAATTTGAATTAATTTATGCTGTTCAGTTAAGCAAAGATTTGAATAGGTGAAAACTATCATTTTGGGAGAGAAAAGAATGAGTTAAGCTGTACCCCAGAATGTATAGGTTTCCCATTTTTTCCCTAAGTCAGTTTCACACATGGCATCACACGAGCAGCCAACATTTTTCTGGAGGCATGGGTCCTTATTTCAACAGTGATTTGTAATGTACAATTGCATGAAAAGATCTGTGAACTCTTTGCGGTTACCTGGTTTTCTGTATTAATTACTCATAAAATGTGGTCTCATCTTTAAGTCACCATAATAGACAAACACAAACTGCCCAAACTAGTAACACACAAACAATTCTACTACTTCTCGTTGTTACCGAGTATACCATTTAAGCAATCACAGTCTAGGTTCAAAAAAGTATGTGAACTTCTGGGGTCATGCTTTCTAGGAAATGTTTGCATACTTTTTCCAACAAATACATGCAATATTGGATCATTTTTCTCAATAAATGAACAAGTATAATGTTTTTTGTGTTATTTAATTGGGTTCTCTTTATCTGGTTTTAGGGCTTGTGTGAAAATCTGATCACATTTTAAGTCATATTTATGCAGAAATAGAGAAAGTTCTAAAGGGTTCACAAACTTTCTAGCACCACTGTATATAATTAAATTATTATGTTCAGTTTACGCAAAAGCAAAACTGGTCCTAGACTAATACTATTAACTTACTGGGAATGTGCTGGTAACATTTTTTTAAGATTCCAATGTAAGAATATATTAACATCCTGCCAGTTTTATGTTGTTTGAGAATAATATTGTGAAATTGGGAGTGTAATTTTTCATTGTTCTTCGTAGAAACAGTACTAACATATTCCTTCATTGACTGGACAGCAGTTATTAACTATGGAATAATGGAAGTTACGGAGAGATTAAGTCAATATTTAAATTTAAAAATGTGTCTTGGGGTGAATGGTAATAACTAGTGGGTTTAAAGGGGTCCTTAGGAGTAATTTCATCACTTTTTAATAGAATTCTTAATTAAAGACATTGATTCACTATTCTATTCATAGCTTAGCATTCTTGAAGGTTGAGGAAAAGATTTTGACTGATACTTGGTTTTAGTGGAAACCCCCACCTATTTCTTTTCTGATGTGTAGTGATCCCCAAGGCAGTGGATGAGGAACTGGGAAGTTGGATAGTTTGAAATCTTTTTTCTCAGCTAGGGTGGATTTGATAGGCTGAATACTGTTTCTTTGCTGTAAAATTTCAAGGTTTGACTGTTAAAGAGTTGTGTGGTCTCCATAGGACTTAAATTGATTATAACTGATGGCCACATGAGGATTCTTGAAGCTAGGATATCTTGGTTTAAACAAGAAATATGAATAGATGCATTTTTTTAAGATTGAGGCCTTCTGTTCATCAAAATCGACTACGTTGTGAACTATCTGTCTGCATGATGTGCAAGCCAGTACAGTATGATATGGAGAGCAAGCTTTTGCCCGTGCAGCAGGCTCCCCCTCTCCGTGCAGCTAATGAATCCAAAGGGACAGCAGAGATCAATATAGTTTGGTACTATACGATATAGTTTGTATACTATAAATATAGTTTGGTACAGTCAATGTTGAACTCAATATAACACTGCCCTAGGACCTGCAGGTCTGGAATTTTCCTCAGGATTTACTTCTGAAGCCTTCCCCATGAGTGGGTATAGCCGTAAGGCAGCGGAGATTTGAGATCAGTTTTCCTTCTAGATGAGCTGATGAGCCCATGAGCCCTGTTTGCCTGAAGTGACTGGTTTTAAATCGCCAGTAACCCACCTTTGCCTCTTCTCCAGTCAATAGAAATGGTTCCACCAGGCTTAGTAGTTAAGCCACGCATGAAGGCTAGGAGCTGGACTTGGTTGTCGGAGGCTATTTTAGACGCACGTCATTGGGAGCATTTAATAGGTAGTGGGAGCTTATCCCCAGTACCTTCCCAGGCTATGACAACCCTGAGGAACCTTTTTTTAAGATAACAGCAGTCAAAATGAATATTAGTGGCATGTGATACTACAAAATTCCACTAAGATTCATTCTGTTAGTTTTCACTGGTTTGATAATTTATATTGGTAATGAAGTTGATTTGGGCAGATTTAGGCAAGACTAATTCAAACAGAAGTGTGTGTTGCATATATATTATTTTTTTATTTCTGTTTTATGTGGAAGTGAAAGTACTGCACTGCAAAGATACTTGTTAATATAAATTTTGGTCTTGAGAATCAGAATCAGTTTTATTGTCACTGGCATGTGTTGTAAAATATATTGCCTTAGCAGCAGCAGTTCAATACAATACATAATATAGAAGAATAAAATAAAATAATAATAATAAATAATTAAGTAAATCAGTAGAACATAGTGATGCCTCAAATGAATGATTGGAAATGGGGTTTTGTGTGAATTTAATCCTATAATCATGCCTCCACTTATTTCTCAGCACATCTTCCTCTCACATGGATTGGTTCTGGAGCACCCATTTCAAAAATTGTTTAGTAGTTGATTTTGCAGATAGTAAGTTCCTATGAGTGACCAGCAATTACTTTGATTTTCTCTATCTGAACTAAATATTCCATAGTAATGTACTTGCCCCTTTTTTCAATTCAACAGAGCAGATTCGGCTTCCTTCTGCCTCAGTTTCTTAGCTGCACTTAAAACTTCCCTTTTGTTCTGGTTAACAAATCACTGAGGGTATCAATAAAATTGACACTAAACTGTGAATTTCCATCATTTAAAAAAGCAAGTAAATTGCAAATAAGAACACAGATCCAACGTTAATTCTAGTGATAAAACAGAAACATTGTTTGTTAATGACCTTGACTACTTTTTTTGTTATGCGGGTTGATTGTTCATAATTGTAGCCTGTCAAGGAATTTACTGCCTCTGAATTTTTGACTCAAAAGGAAGTAATTTCAACCATTGTTCCTTGCTAGCTCTTTGAAACAGCTATTCAGTTCTTTAATTTTTCCTTTTCTCGATCTTAATTTTGATCAGTGCTTTGCTAACAAGTTTTCATTAAAAAATAATTGAGTGATTATTATATACGTATTATTCAATATTATGAGTTATGGTTTTTATTGCTAACATTTCGCAATGTGGTAATTAAATACTTAGCAATATTTGATAAAGTAAAGCATTTGAAAAGGTCCCTGAAGGTAAACAGGTCCAGTAGGTTATGTTAAATTAAATTTATGGTGAGTTGTTAAAATGGATCCAAAACTGGGTTGACCATAACAGTAGCAGCACAAGTTGATAGGGCTGTAAAGAAGGTCAGTGAGCCCCCTGAAGGGCAGAGGAAATGCATCAAAGATGACATCAAAAAAAGCCTGAAGAAATTCAACATTACATCTAATAGATGCATCTGGAGGAAATCTGTTTAAAAACAGAGCTATGCTACATGAAAGTAACCTTGGATGTGCTGGAAAGAACAATTGGGAGCTGCGAAAGGAGGGAATGAACAGCCGAAAGAACCAGCCATTAAGCATAGCTGCCCGCCACTTACTCGTATCTACACTGCATCAGAATATGTGGGTCCCAGATCAGCCTCTACACCCATTGATAGATAACCCTTAGGAGAACATCATGCTCGACTTAAGAGCAATAACAACAGCAACAAAGAAGGCAAATGACATACTAGCCTTCGTAGGAAGTCATGTTACACCTGTATAAAACTTTTTATTAGGCCACACCTTGAACACCTTCAAAACTGTGTTCATTTCTGGTCACCACACTGCAAGAAGGATGTGGAAGCTTTAGAAAAGGGTGCAGAAGCGATTTACCAGGATGTTGCCTGGATTGGAGGAAAAAACAGAGGATGCACAAACTTGGGTTTTCACTGGAGCATCAGAGGCTGAGGGGGCGACCTTGTATATGGTCCTTTTCCCCAGAATGGAAATATCAGATACTAGAAGAAATGCAAGGCAAGTTTTTTTTTAATATTATGGTAGGTGCCTGAAACATGCTGCCACAGAAGGTGATAGAGAAGCAGATGGGATAGAAACATTTAAGAAGCAGTTAGACACGTGCATAAACAGGCAGGGAATAGAGGGATAATGTCGATGTGCAGTGATTAGTTCAGATTAGGTCATGATCAGCACAAATTGGTGGTCTGAAGAACTTGTACATGTGCTGTATTATACAATGTTGATGTTACAAAAGATGAGGTTCAGGCAAAACAGTGTCTGTGAACAATTAGAGATTTTATATAAAGTTGGCTGAGATTGCATTATTTTTGCACATAAAGATTGATTATGTGATGTAATTACCCAGTTACGTAGAATTTTGTGCTACATAACTAGGTAGATACATCCAGAGGATCATAAGAGACAGAGTACTGCTTGCATTCTTTTTCTTGTGCTGGTAAGACATTTGTGTTAAGTTTTGCTATGTGTTTGCATATCATAGAAGAATTAAGATATTACCTAAGGCATTTAAAGAGAGGAAAGAAGAATGGTATTTGTGTTTGTTGTAAAACAAAGATGAGATCAGGAGAGTGTTGGCATTCTGCATAATGTGGACATTACTAAAAATAATTTACGAATAAGGTTAACGATATTTTTAATTGAACCAGACAAATAAAATTGAGATTAGCCCACCAAATAATGTTCCTTGAGTGACACCTCATTCCCATATTTGTGTTTGTAACTAATGTATTTAATAATAGTGAGCAAAATTAAACAAGCAGGAAGTGATCTATTGCAATTTTCTTCTGGAGCAGAATGAAGTTCACAATGGACCTTGTGACCTGTATTTTCATTCCTGCTAGGTTTGGATAAAAAAAAAATGACAGTTTTATCATTGTAATTCTTTTGGAGCTGTTTTGATCCAAGTATAGGAATTGGGAAAGCATGCAGAAACACAAGCTGGGACTCTAAAATAAAAGCAGAAATTGGCAGAACTCAGCAGCTCAGACAGTTTTGGAGGAGAGAGAAACAGAATTAATGTATCAGATCAATGACCTTTTATCAGAACTAGAAAAGTGAGGAAACAAGCATGATTTAATTTGATGAGGATGTTGCCTGGATTGGGGAGCATACCTTATGAAAACAGGTTGAGTGAACTTGGCCTTTTCTCCTTGGAGTGACTGAGGATGAGAGGTGACCTGAGAGAGGTGTTTAAGATGAAGAGAAGCATTGATCGTGTGGATAGTCAGAGGCTTTTTCCCAGGGCTGAAATAGTTGCCACAAGAGAACACAGGTTTAAGGTGCTGGGGAGTAGGTAAAGAGGAGATGTCAGGGCTAAGTTTTTTTACTCAGAGAGTGGTGAGTGCGTGGAATGGGCTGCCGGCAACTGTGGTGAAGGCGGATACAATAGGGTCTTTAAAGAGGCTTTTGGATAGGTACATGGAACTTAGAAAAACAGAGGGCTATGGGTAAGCTTAGCAATTTCTACGGTAAGGACATGTTCGGCACAACTTTGAGGGCTGAAGGGCCTGTGTGGTGCTGTGGGATTTCTATGTTCCTATGAGTCTGCCATACCATGAGCTAAAATCTACTGGTTTGCAGCAAGGCACCAAAATTCTTACTGGAGCACACCATATAGTGCCTATATTCTGCTTTGAATAATGAGCCTTGCTATGCATCCTGCTATTCCTCAGTACCTCTTTGCACCTTGCACCTGTTTGCTAGTTTAGGGTGCACAAGGAAATGCTTTCTACCAGTCTGAGAGTGAGCTGACTTTTCACTGATAATTCAAACAGTGGTGGCCTGCAGTGCTATGATAGAATTATCACCGAGGGAAGTCACCTCACCTGTCATATCAATGCCACTTGAGTTAGATCTCCCCACCTAATTCTGTCTTTCAGCATCTTGTCCATTGTCCTGTGGGTCATGGAACTTAATACATGCATCCAAACACTGTAAAAATTATGCAAGTTTCTAATTCTACCATCGCTTTAAAGGCATATTGAGTTCCAGATCTCTGGCACCATCTTGCTGAGAAAAGGATTTTTTTATACTTTCTGTAATCCTATTACTTCAAATCTTTGCTTTGTAGTTTTTGGCTTATCTGTTCAACTTGCTCTATGAAAAAGGATCTAGTGCTTTCCCAGCTTATATGATGAGTAAACTCTTCTCAGGCTTCCAGCCGAGTACAAGTATCGAATATAATTGACGGTTTGATAACAAACTCTGCCATCTTCATCATGATGCCTGGACATGTCTAGTCCAGTGTCATTTGTACTCCATCCTGATTGATTGGTTGGACCTCATCCAATCAGGTTTCTGTTATCCCACCTTGTTTACAATTGAATTCCAGTTCTTAGAGCAAGAGCTTCATCTTTGTTAAAATACTTTATGAACCTCATAATTTCAGACATCTTTAAGTCTCCGTTTCACTCCATGAAACAACACAGCATATCTGTCCTGATGAAGGGTTTCAACCAGAAATGTCGACTGCACATGTTTCCATCGATGCTGCCAGGCCTGCTGAGTTTCTCCAGCATTTCGTGTGTGTCAGCATATCTAATCTTACTATAATTCAAGTTTCGGCTCAAAACGTCAACTGTTTATTCATTTTCATGGATGCTGCTGAGTTCTGCCAGTGTTGTGTGTGTTGCTCTGTATTATTTTCAGATATCCTATTTACATCCTCCCATGTGTAAATTGCCTCTTTCATCAGAGCCCTGAGATTTTATTTACTTAATAGAGATGCAGTGAGGAGCAGGCCATTCTGGCTTAATGAGCCACACTGCTCAGCAACCCACCTGTTTAGCCCGAGCCTAATCACAGGACAGTGTACAATGATCTATTAATCTATTAACTGGGAGGTCTTTGGACTGTGGGAGGAAACTGAAGGAAACCCACACACTCATATTGTGAATGTGTAATCTCCATTACAGACAGTGCCAGAATTGAACTCCAAATGCCCCAAGTTGTAATAGTATCATGCTAACTGCCATAAATAATTATCTCCTGTATAAATATATTTAGTAAAGTTTTATGGCCAGCTCATCAAAATATACCCAGTTCATAATATCCCCACTGAGTTACTATCCACAGATCTGCATACACATAATGCTGACTCCAAGCACCATCTCATTATCTTTTCCCCCCAGCAAATGTATCTTAAAACTTAAATACTGAGCATCCTGACAGAAGGTCTGAGTCTGAAATGTTGACTGTTTTTTCCTCTCCGTGGATGCTGCCTAACCTGCTGAGTTCCTCTAGCATTAGTGTGTGTTACTCTGGATTTGCAGAATCTCTTGAGGTACAGAGTATCCATTCATTGTCTGTATAAATATGGTGATTGGGTTTCTGTCCATCTGTTAAAATAGTTTTCAGTTCATGCTGATCTGATACATAGCTGTCTTCATTTCCACAGCTCAAACCACGTGAGTTCAAAAATTATAAATGCTTGAGTGGAAGTAATTTCCTTTCACATACTTAAACATCTTAATATGTTTAGTAATGTTTGTAAATTTTTTTAAAACATGGGTAAAATCTAAGTTCTGATGTTGTATTGGGTTCAAAGGATGAAATCTTTTAAATCTCTGCATTCTTAGTTATCTGTGAGAAATCCATGTCCATCTACTTCACAAATAATGAAGATTTTGTGTAATACTTTCTGGGGAGTCAGGAATGCAGATGTGGGTGCTTTGCTGAAACATACTTTGCTGTTGGATTTTGTTTATGCAGAGTTCCATACAAAAGCTCAGGCGTAACTTTGTTTATTTAAGGAGTAGTTATATTGCATTCACAAGTACAGCTTTTTTTAAACTGGATACTCCATTTAAATATTTATTTTAAAACACGTTTGTCTTGATTGTCATTTTTGCTTTTTCCAAGCATTTTTAACAAGCCTTTATGAAGAAAAATAATTTCAGGATGTTTATCGCATATGTTTCTCTGACATTAAATGTACCTATTGAAAACAAAGTGGGATCATGGAGTTGTACAGTACCAAAATGGGTACTTCGGTTTAAATTAGCTACCTGAGCTAGTTCCATTTCCCAGGTTTGACCCATATCCCTCTAAATGTTTCCATTCTATGTACATACTGTGCATTATCTTAGGCACATGTAGTTTATATATACTTTTGCACATACTGTATTAATTCTATGTATTATACTGCATTGCTGCTGCAACAAAAGAACAAATTTCATGACGTGAGTGATGATAAACATGATTCTGACATGGGTCTCGATTATAGACTCAGAGTGCAAAGGGGCAGGGAGAGGGAATCATAGGAGATGGTGAAGGGAGAGGAGAGGGAGTAGGAAGTACCAGAGTGGCATTTTGGAATAACCAGTAAACCACTTCCTTGGAATCAAATGATCTTGCCTGGTGTAATAAAGATATATATAAAAAGTGACTATAAAAAGTATTCACCCTAGGAAGTTTTCATGTTTTGTTGTTTTACAACAGCGATTCACAGTGGTTTTAATTGGCTTTTTTGACACTGATCAACAGAAAAAGACGTGTCAAAGTGAAAACAGATCTCTGCAAAGTGATCTTAATTAATTACAAATATAAAACACAAAATAATTAATTGCATAATTACTCTCCCCCCTCAAGTCAGTATTTAGTAGGTGCATCTTTAGCAGCAATTACAGGCTCGAATTTGTGTGAATAGGTCTCTATCAGCTTTGCACATCTGGACACTGTAATTTTTCCCCATTTTTATAAAACTGCTTAAGCTTTGTCAGATTGCACGGGGATCATGAATGAACAACACTTTTCAAGTCCAGC